>NC_054507.1:2375160-2545160 GCF_017639515.1 Carcharodon carcharias
GGTGGTGATGGTGATGATGATGGTGGTGATGGTGGTGATGGTGGCGGTGGTGATGGTGGTGATTGTGGTGTTGGTGGTGGTGATGGTGGTGGTGATGGTGGTGGTGGTGGTGGTGATGGTGGTGGTGGTGATGATGTGGTGGTGATGCTGGTGGTTGTGGTGTTGGTGGTGGTGATGGTGGTGGTGATGGTGGTGGTGGTGGTGGTGATGGTGGTGGTGGTGATGGTGGTGGTGGAGATGGTGGTGATGGTGGTGGTGGAGGTGGTGGTGGTGGTGATGGTGGTGGTGGTGGTGCTGGTGGTGGTAGTGATGGTGGTGGTGATGGTGGTGGTGGTGTTGGTGATGGTGGTGGTGGTGGTGGTGATGATGATGGTGGTGATGGTGGTGGTGTTGGTGGTGATGGTGGTGGTGGTGATGATGATGGTGGTGATGGTGGTGGTGGTGGTGATGGTGGTGATGGTGATGGTGATGGTGATGGTGGTGGTGGTGGTGGTGGTGATGGTGGTGGTGGTGATGATGATGGTGGTGATGGTGGTGGTGGTGGTGATGGTGGTGGTGGTGATGGTGGTGGTGATGATGATGGTGGTGATGGTGGTGGTGATGGTGGTGGTGATGGTGGTGGTGGTGGTGGTGGTGGTGATGGTGGTGGTGGTGATGGTGGTGGTGGTGATGACGATGGTGGTGATGGTGGTGGTGATGGTGGTGATGTTGGTGGTGGTGTTTGTGGTGTTGGTGCTGGTGGTGGTGTTGTGGTTGGTGGTGGTGGTGGTGGTGGTGTTGGTGGTGACGGTGGTGGTGGTGATGGTGGTGACGGTGGTGGTGGTGATGGTGGTGGTGGTGGTGGTGATGGTGGTGGTGGTGATGATGATGGTGGTGATGGTGGTGATGGTGGTGCTGGTGGTGGTGGTGATGGTGGTGGTGGTGGTGGTGGTGATGGTGGTGGTGGTGATGGTGGTGGTGATGGTGGTGATGATGGTGGTGGTGATGGTGGTGATGATGGTGGTGGTGATGGTGGTGGTGGTGGTGGTGATGGTGGTGGTGGTGGTGGTGGTGGTGATGATGATGGTGGTGATGGTGGTGGTGATGGTGGTGATGATGGTGGTGGTGATGGTGGTGGTGGTGATGGTGGTGGTGGTGATGATGATGGTGGTGATGGTGATGGTGGTGATGGTGATGATGATGGTGGTGATGGTGGTGATGGTGGCGGTGGTGATGGTGGTGGTGGTGGTGGTGATGGTGGTGATGGTGGTGGTGATGGTGGTGGTGGTGGTGGTGATGGTGGTGGTGGTGATGATGATGGTGGTGATGGTGGTGGTGGTGGTGATGATGGTGGTGATGGTGGTGGTGATGGTGGTGGTGGTGGTGGTGATGGTGGTGGTGGTGATGATGATGGTGGTTATGGTGGTGATGGTGGTGGTGGTGGTGGTGGTGGTGGTGATGGTGGTGGTGGTGGTGATGGTGGTGGTGGTGATGATGGTGGTGATGGTGGTGGTGGTGTTGGTGATGGTGGTGGTGGTGGTGGTGATGATGATGGTGGTGATGGTGGTGGTGTTGGTGGTGATGGTGGTGGTGGTGATGATGATGGTGGTGATGGTGGTGGTGGTGGTGATGGTGGTGATGGTAATGGTGATGGTGATGGTGGTGGTGGTGGTGGTGGTGATGGTGGTGGTGGTGATGATGATGGTGGTGATGGTGGTGGTGGTGGTGATGGTGGTGGTGGTGATGGTGGTGGTGATGGTGGTGGTGATGGTGGTGGTGGTGGTGGTGGTGGTGATGGTGGTGGTGGTGATGGTGGTGGTGGTGATGACGATGGTGGTGATGGTGGTGGTGATGGTGGTGATGATGGTGGTGGTGATGGTGGTGCTGGTGGTGGTGGTGATGGTGGTGGTGGTGGTGGTGGTGATGGTGGTGGTGATGATGGTGGTGGTGATGGTGGTGATGATGGTGGTGGTGATGGTGGTGGTGGTGGTGGTGATGGTGGTGGTGGTGATGATGATGGTGGTGATGGTGGTGATGGTGGTGCTGGTGGTGGTGGTGATGGTGGTGGTGGTGGTGGTGGTGATGGTGGTGGTGGTGATGGTGGTGATGATGGTGGTGGTGATGGTGGTGATGATGGTGGTGGTGATGGTGGTGGTGGTGGTGGTGATGGTGGTGGTGGTGGTGGTGGTGGTGATGATGATGGTGGTGATGGTGGTGGTGATGGTGGTGATGATGGTGGTGGTGATGGTGGTGGTGGTGGTGGTGATGGTGGTGGTGGTGGTGGTGGTGATGGTGGTGGTGGTGATGGTGGTGGTGGTGATGATGATGGTGGTGATGGTGGTGGTGATGGTGGTGATGATGGTGGTGGTGGTGGTGGTGGTGCTGGTGGTGGTGGTGATGGTGGTGGTGGTGATGATGATGGTGGTGATGGTGGTGGTGATAGTGGTGATGATGGTGGTGGTGATGGTGGTGGTGGTGATGGTGGTGGTGGTGATGATGATGGTGGTGATGGTGGTGGTGATGGTGGTGATGATGGTGGTGGTGATGGTGGTGGTGGTGGTGGTGGGCTGAAATAGGAGTCAGGGTGGGCAACCCCAGAATGAGTGCAAAGGCTGCTGGGTATGGAGGTGGGCTGGGCGCAAGGCCTGCCCCTGTGCTGGGGGCACAGTGTTTATATAAATAAAAATAATCCCTCCAGCTCTCACCTCGCCCCATGCACTCCCTATGCCCCATCATGCCAACCCATGCCCCCCACCTATGGCCCCTCACATGCCCTATGCCAATCCATGCCCTTCTCCACACCCCTCATGGCCCTTTATATTCCCATGCCAACTTAGTGCCAACTCATGCTGACCCATGCCCCCCACACACTAACCTTTGCCCTTGCCCCCTCCATGCCAACTCACCTAGTGTCCTTGGGCACTTCCTGGTCAGCTTTAACAGCTTTGACACTTCCTTGACAGCTGAACAGTTCCTTGACAGTTCATTGACAGCTTGACATTTCCAATGAGCTTGTGTGTAAAAAGCGCGGAATCATGTTAAATTCATTTTTGGGATTTTCAGCACACCGGGAGCCTCTCCATCATAGTGAATATCTGTGCCTTGGCTGGATTTGGTGGTCCTTCTGGGTTTTAAAGTTGCAGACAGATGATTTATCTGTCCTTCGGGAAACAACAGCTGTGGGTTGAGTTATTTGTAAAATTTCTGTTTGCAGCTCCTGGATAGTCAAAATCAGAGACAGAGTTCAAAACTTGCAAGTTGGAAGAGAGGGAGGGAGACACCCCCCACCCCCCCACCCCTTCACCCCCCCCACCCCCACAGAGATCCTGCTTATTCAGTATCTAAATTGCTTGTCCTGTTTTGCAGAGAAAGCAGGTGATTAAACACACAAAAGGTTGGCTTGTTACATGGTCTTCTCTCTCAGACGTCCCTGTGATCCAAATATGGTCATGGCTAGTGTATTCCAGTTGTAACTTAATTAGATCATGTTAGGGAATTCCTCTCTCAATCAGGGTCCCATTGTCCAAGTGACTATGTCTCCACCCAGTTGAGTACCCAGGTGATTGTATGGATGCTTTACTAATGGGATCAGAGATGACTCTATTCATACTCTTTCAAGGCCATTATTCCTGGTACAGCTTTGCATACAGGTTGTCTCCAATTCAATGGTTTTGGAATGTTGAAGGTACTGTGATGCAAATGTGCAGCCATCTTTGACCGTGATCTCAAGTCACTGGAATTTAGCTTCAGTCTTTAAAAAAAAAAATCAATTAGGGGTTTCCAGCCAGTAAATTCAAAAATCTTTTTTTTTTGGATACACAGTAAGTCCTCATATAAAGTTGTGACTGTGTTCCTGAAAATCACAACTTTAAGTGAAGCGACAAAGTGAATCATAGGTTCCCAGAGGAATCAATGTTAAAGCTGGAGTTCGCTCCTTTGGACACTTCTTGCCTAGAAGAACCAATGGACAAGTTGAAATAGTGTACCATACATGTGCAGCATTGTGCATTCCTAGCTGAAATAATTGCAAAATAAAATAAATCACTAAATATAAAAGAAATATTACATAAACTCAAATTAAGATAACACTGAATCACCCAAACAAGCCCTGAATAGCACAGTTTCTGTCTCACACACAGCACTCCTGAAACTCAGCTTAACTTTTTGCTTGCTTTCCTTTCTCACTCTGCCTCTCTCCTTCTCCCTCCCCTTTCCCACTCTGCCTCTCTCCTTCTCCCTCCCCTTTCCCACTCTGCCTCTCTCTCCTTTCCCGGTCTCTGTCACTCTCCTTTCTCACTCTTCTTCCCTCCTTTCCCACTCTGTCTCTCTCTCTCTCTCTCTTTTCTCATTCTGCCTCTCTCTCAGCCACTCTCCCACTCCCCTTTCCCACTCTCTCTCTATTTTTCTTTCCCACTCTCTCTTTCCCTCTCTCTCTGACAGTCCACAGGGGCCTCACCCCTGCCAGGGGCTGTGGAATGAGCCTGTGGATGGAGCCGGAGTGGGGACCTGCTCCCTCCCCGGCACCGCCCTGAGTTACTCACACTTCCCACAGCACCTTGTCCCTGCCCTGCTCTCCTGTTCCTGGATCTCGGGCCTTGCTCTCTCCCCACAGCCTGGGCCTCTGGTGACTGCAGGATCGGCTGTGGCAGGAGGTTGTGGTGATGGCTGACCCAGAGTGCAGATGGTGTAAATGGTGATGTAAATCAAGTAAAAAGGGAACTAAAGAATAAACAATGTTAAAACAAAACGACGTTAAGCGGAGTGACTTAAAGTGAGGACTTACTGTAAAGCATATTCACAACAAGATAAAAATGGCTGTGGACCTCTGCTATAACCCACAGAGCCTGGGTAACATTCTGGCGAATTTGCACTGCATTCCTACCCCGGTTGATCTATGCTTTCTAACCCCGATGGAAGGTTCTCGTCTTGAAAGTGCTGCCAGACCTGCTGAGTTTTTCTGTTCTTATTTCAGATTTCCAGCATCCGCAGTGTTTCGCTTTTGTATCCATTCTAAGGGGAGACTTGATGCATACGCAAAGGAGGAGGAAATAGATGGATAAAAGCAAAATACTGCGGATGATGGAAATCTGAAACAAAAACAAACATTGCTGGAAAAACTCAGCAGGTCTGGCAGCATCGGCGGAGAGAAAGACAGTTAACGTTTCGAGTCCATATGACTCTTCATATATATATATTTTTAAAATATATTTTTCTTTTCCCACCTATTTCCATTATTTTTAAATTTATTTCCATCCATTGTTTTATCTCTACTTTTTAGCCCATTTCGATCCCTTACCCCCCACCCCACCCCCACTAGGGCTATCTGTACCTTAACAAAAACAGAATTACCTGGAAAAACTCAGCAGGTCTGAGGTCTGGCAGCATCGGCGGAGAAGAAAAGAGTTGACGTTTCGAGTCCTCATGACCCTTCAACAGAACTAGGTGAATCCCAGGAAGGGTTGAAATATAAGCTGGTTTAAGGTGGGGGGGGGGGGGGGGTGGGGGGGGCGGCGGGTAAGGGGGGTTGGGGGGGGTTGTTGGGGGGGGTGATAGAAGTGGAGGGGGGTGGTGTGGTTGTAGGGACAAGCAAGCAGCGATAGGAGCAGATCATCAAAAGATGTCACAGACAACAGAACAAAAAAACACATAGGTGTTGAAGTTGGTGATATTATCTAAATGAATGTGCTAATTAAGAATGGATGGTAGGGCACTCAAGGTATAGCTCTAGTGGGGGTGGGGGGGAGTATAAAAGATTTTAAAATATTTAAAAATAATGGAAATAGGAGGAGGGAAAAAGAAAAATCTATATAATTTATTGGAAAAAAACAAAAGGAAGTGGGAAGAAACAGAAATGGGGTGGGGATGGAGGAGGGAGTTCAAGACCTAAAATTGTTGAATTCAATATTCAGTCCGGAAGGCTGTAAAGTGCCTAGTCGGAAGATGAGGTGCTGTTCCTCCAGTTTGCGTTGGGCTTCACTGGAACAATGCAGCAAGCCAAGGACAGACATCTATCTGTACCTTGCTTGTCCTGCTTTCTACCCTTAATGTCACCATTAGCACATCCTTTAGCTAATATTACCACCATCAACACCCCTTTGACCTTTTGTCTATGACATCTTTGGCAATCTCTTCTTGGCCTCCACCTATCACTGGCCATCTATCCAGCTATACCTGTCCCACCTCCCTCAACCAGCTTATATTTCACCTCATTTCTATATTTCTTAGTTCTGTTGAAGAGTCATACGGACTCGAAACGTTAACTGTGTCCCTCTCCGCAGATGCTGTCAGACCTGCTGAGTTTTTCCAGGGAATAGATGGATATGGGGAGAGAGTGTGAAGAGATCATTAGAATGGGAGCAGGCGTTGTTTGGAGGATAAACACTGAATACAGAGCTGTTGAGCTGAGTGTATGCAATTCGATGCAGGCCTGCAATCTTGAAGTTTTGAGAATACTCAGGGTACAGCTTTTTGATGCGGATCCCCTCAGGTCAGCTGATGTCTGTTGAACAGCCTGAGTGCAGTTCCAACACTGAACTATCAATAAATATAATAGGATAATGTCCTCAGAAAGTAACTGAGCTACAAACACTAGCAGGCTTTAGGATGCCCTTGCTTAGGAGCTGGGGTTTTAGTAGTGCCAGCCTCTCCCTCTGAGTTAGAAATGAATAATTTGTATTTCTAAAGCACCTCTTAGAGCTTCTGAACATCCCAAAGAATCTCACAGCCAATGAAGTACTTTCTGAGGTAGAGTCACTGTTCTAACGTAGGAAATGTGGCAGCCAATTTGTGCACAGCAAGCTCCCACAAACAGCAGTGTAAAAATGACCTGATCATCTGATTTTGTAGTGTTGATCAAGGAGTAAACTTTGACCTGGACACCAGGAATAACTCCCCTGCTCTTCTTCGAATCAGTGCCATGGGATCTTTTATGATCACCTTAGAGGGTGGACTAATCCTCAGCTTAATGTCATTGAGTCATTTCTGACACAGCAGGAGGCCATTTGGCCCATCGAGTCCATGCCAGCTCTCTGTACCACAATCCAGTCAACCCCAACCTTCCCCCGCCCCCACTCCCCACCACGTCCTGCTCTTATTTCCTTCAAACACCCATCCAATTTCCTTCTGAAATCACCTTCGTGGGCAGCAAGTTCCAGATCATTACCACTCACTGGGTAAAAAAGCTCCTTCGCACATCACCCCATATCCCTTTCCAAAAACCTTAAATCTGTGTCCCCCAGTCCTTGCACCATCAGCTAATGGAAACTGTCTCATCATCATAATCTTGTACACCTCTATCAAATCTCTCCTCAATCTCCTTTGCTCCAAGGAGAACAACCCCAGCTTCTCCAGCCTAACCTTGTAGCTAAAATCCCCCATCCCTGGAACCATTCTGGTAAATCTCCGCTGCACCCTCTCAAGGACCCTCACATCCTTCCTAAAGTGTGGTGACCAGAACTGGACACAATACTCTAGTTGGGGCCTAACCAGAGCTTTAGAAAGGTTCAGCAGAACTCCCCTGCTTTCATACTCAATGCCTCTATTTATGAAGCCCAAGATCCCATTGCTTTGCTAACCACTCTCTCAATATATCCTGTCACCTTCAAAGATCTCTGCACATGACCCCCCAGGTCCCTCTGCCCCTGCACACTCTTTAGAATTGTGCCATTAAGTCTATATTGCCTCTCCCTATCCCTTCTACCAAAATGCATCACCTCACACTTCTCTGTATTAAATTCCACTTCCCACTTGTCTGTCCATTGTCCAGCCTATCGATATCTTGCTGTAGTTGATTAGTATCGTCCTCACTGTTTGCCACTCCTCCAAGTTTGGTATCATTGGCACATTTTGAAATTTTACTCTGCACTGCAGTATCCAAGTCATTCATATCAATCAAACAAAGCAGTGGTCCTAGCACTGACCCTTGGGGAACACCACTGTCTACCACCCTCCAGTCTGAAAAGAATCATTTACTGCGATTTGCTGTTTTCTGTTCCTTCAGCCAAATTTTTATCCAAGCTGACACTGACCCTCCTATTCCATGAGTCACAGTTTTGTTAAACAGCCTTTTATGTGGCACTTTGTCAAATACTTTCTTAAAATCCATATAGAGAACATCTGATGCATTCCCTTCATCAACCTTCTCTGTTAATTCATCAGAAAATTCAATTAGGAAAGGACAATCTGCCTTTTTAAAATCTGTGCTGACTCTCCTTCATTCACTCAAACCTCTCCCAGTGCCTGCTGTTTTATTTCCCCTGATTAAAGATCCCAAAACCTTACCCATCACCGATGTTAGACTAACTGGTCCGTAGTTGCTAGGACTGTCATTACACCCTCTCTTGAATAAGGGTGTCACATTCTCTCCGATCTGTCACATCCCTCATATCCAGGGAAGTTTGGAAGATTATGACAAGCCCTTCTGCTATGTCCACCCCCACTTCCTTTAGCAACCTGGGATGCAAGCCATCCCTAGAAGCTGATTTATCTGCCCTGAGCATAGCCAGTCTTTTCAGCACCTCTTCCCTTTCAATTTTCACCCTATCCATTGCCTACACTATCTCTGCTTCGAATGCTATTTTGTCAGATTCCCAGTAAACACGGGTACAAAGAAATCATCAAGTATTCCAGCCTTGCCCTGCTCAAAGTGTATACTTTGTATCAGAAAGATGGTCATTGATACAAGCCCCACTTCAGAGCTTTAAGCTGAGAGGTGCTGCACTGCCAGAGGTGCCATCTTTCAGATGGAGCATAAAACCGAGCCTCTGAGCCTGGCCTCTGAGGTGAATGGGGGAGATCCCATTACTCAAAGGAGAGTAGGGGAGTTCTCCCCAGTGTCACGGTCAATATTTACCCCTCAGTCAACATCACAAACGCAGATTATCCAACCATTATCACATTGCTGTTTGTGGGATCTTGCTGTGCACATTGGCCTCTGCGGTTCCTACGTTACAACAGCGAGTCCACTTCAAAAAGGGCTTCACTGACTGTAAAGCACTTTGGGACGTCCTGAGGTTGTGAAAGGCGCTACACAAATGCAAGTTCTGTCTTTCTTTCACTCGCTTGTCACTATGGAATCAGTGACCCTTTTCGAACCCGTGCCGAATGGTGTCTTTTACTGACAAACGTCAAATCGTCTGCTGCAGAAAAACGGCCCGGCCTCCTTTAATCTGTTAATGAAAACAGGGGAAAGAGCGAACTGATCCCTGGCTCGTCGTCTAGCCTGAGAATAATGTAAAATTCCTGATGTATTATATTTGGACATGCTGAAAGGAAAAGCAGATTTTTGTGGGTAATATTTCAGGCTCTGCACACCAGTTGTCACTTAATAACCAGCGCTGAGTAGCAAATCTATCCTGATCCCAGGAAAATCAACCTGCATTGCAGTTAATGATTGGGAATCAATTTTCTCATCACACAAAGCGCGTACATTAGGAGGGAGACTTGATAATACTAGGGACGGAGTTAGGAGGCAGGGGTATGAATTATTCCTGATTCATGCATGATTTAAATGTTGACATTCAGCACCAGTGACAGTGGGTAATAGAGGACAGAAACACAGGACATTGTGAGTTAAAATACTACAATGTAAAAGTACTCGGTGGCTCATTTGGAGGGGATGTCCCAGCCTCCATTCTGCACTCAGTTAGCTGTTCTCAGTTGGGTGGCAGTCAGGGTGTTGCTGTTGACCTCAGTACCACTTCTGTAGGAATCTGCGCGTGCTCTTTGTGCTGTTCTGTGTCATTCAAATAATCACTGGGTTCAAGTCAGATTCAGTTTTGAGCAAGAATCATGGAGGGAGTTTAGGCATTTTGATATTTCAGTATGGATCTGGCCTATTTAAAAATGACTTCACATTGTACTTGTGTTCGTTGCCAGCTTTCTCTCTCTCTGACTCTTTGTCCTTGTGTGTGTGCCTCAGAGATACACAGAAATGATACACTCCAGGTTCTATGTGCGCAGGAATTGTATTCAAGGCTTCAATGTGCTTACAACAGCTTGTCTCAGTTTAGTTTCTTTTTCAGTCACCACACCCAGGTTTCACTGATCATACACAGTGAGCAGTCACCAGACACACATAATCAAACACCAAACAATCAAACAGCAGTCTTTCTCTCTCTTATTTTGGCTCTCCTTTCTCTCTCTCTCTCTCTCTCTCTATCTCCATCTGTCTCTCTCTCTCTCCCCCTCACTCTTTATCTCTCTCTGTCTCTCACTCTCCCTCTCTCTTTATCTCTCTCTGTCTCTCTGTGTCTCTCATTGTCTCTCTCTCTCTTCTGTTTCCCCTTCCTCTCCCTCTGTCTCACCTCTCTCAATTTCTAAATGCCTGACTCTCTCTGTCAATGTTTGGTTCTCTGTCTCTGACTCTCTTTTTCTATCTCCCTTCCTTTGTCTCTCTATTCTACTCTATTTTATGCCTGTATCTTTCTGTCCCTGTCCCTCTCTTTCACTCCCTCTCTGTCTCTCTCTCTCTCTCTGCCTGACTCTCTCTCTAATATGAAAAGGAGGAGGCCACTCAGCCCCTTGAGTCTGTTCTGCCTTTCAGTTAGATCAAGGCTGATCTGTACACTATTTGAGTTATTTCAAAGGAAAACCAACAGAGGGATCAAGCAAGGGCCAATTGCACGTGGACAACATGGACAAAAGAGCTGAAGTCACAGGGTGAGGTGAGAGTGACTGCCCTTGTCATCAAGGCAGCATTTGACCGAGTGCGGCATCAAGGAGCCCTAGCAAAACTGGAGTCAATGGGAATCAGGGGGGAAACTCTCCACTGGTTGGAGTCATACCTAGTACAAAGGAAGATGGTTGTGGTTGTTGGAGGTCAGTCATCTCAGCTCCAGGACATCACCGCAGGAGTTCCTCTAGGTAGTGTCCTCGGCCCAACCATCTTCAGCTGCTTCATCAATGACCTTCCTTCCATCATAAGGTCAGAAGTGGGGAAGTTCTCTGATGATTGCACAATGTTCAGCACCATTCACGACTCCGAAGATACTGAAGCAGTCCATGTCCAAATGCAGCAAGACCTGGACAATATCCAGGCTTAGACTGACAAGTAGCAAGTAACAGTCACACCAAACAAGTGCCAGGCAATGACCATCTCCAACAAGACAGAATCTAACCATCTCCCCTTGACATTCAATGGCATTACCATCGCTGAATCCCCCACTATCAACATCCTGGGGGTTACCATTGACCAGAAACTGAACTGGACCAGCCATGTAAATACTGTGGCTACAAGAGCAGGTCAGAGGCTAGGGATCCTGCAGTGAGTAACTCACCTCCTGACCCCCCAAAGCCTGTCCACCATCTACAAGGCACAAGTCAGGAGTGTGATGGAATACTCTCCACTTGCCTGGATGAATGCAGCTCCAGCAACACTCAAGAAGCTCGACACCATCCAGGACAAAGCAGCCCCGCTTGATTGGTACCACATCCACAATCATTCACCCCCTCCACCACCGACACACAGTAGCAGCAGTGTGTACCATCTACAAGATGCACTGCAGGAACTCACCAAGGCTCCTTAGACAGCACCTTCCAAACCCACGACCACTACCATCTAGAAGGACAAGGGCAACAGACACATGGGAACACCACCACCTGGAAGTTCCCCTCCAAGTCACTCACCATCCTGACTTGGAAATATATCGCCGTTCCTTCACTGTCACTGGGACAAAATCCTGGAACTCCCTCCCTAACAGCACTGTGGGTGTACCTACACCACATGGACTGCAGCGGTTCAAGAAGGCAGCTCACCCCCACCTTCTCAAGGGGCAATTAGCCCAGCCAGCGAAGCCCACATCCCATGAATGAAAAAAAGAAAAAAATGTTCTATCCCCATCCTCCACCCCATCCCTGACCTCACCTCATCCCTACCCTCGCCCCATCCCCACTCTCACCTCATCCCTACCCTCGCCCACCCCCACTCTCACCTCATCCCTACCCTCGCCCCATCCCCACTCTCACCTCATCCCTACCCTCGCCCCATCCCCACTCTCACCTCATCCCTACCCTCGCCCCATCCCCACTCTCACCTCATCCCTACCCTCGCCACCCCCACTCTCACCTCATCCCTACCCTCGCCCCACCCCCACTCTCACCTCATCCCTACCCTCGCCCACCCCCACTCTCACCTCATCCCTACCCTCGCCCCATCCCCACTCTCACCTCATCCCTACCCTCGCCACCCCACTCTCACCTCATCCCTACCCTCGCCCCACCCCCACTCTCACCTCATCCCTACCCTCGCCCACCCCCACTCTCACCTCATCCCTACCCTCGCCCCATCCCCACTCTCACCTCATCCCTACCCTCACCCCACCCCCACTCTCACCTCATCCCTACCCTCGCCCCATCCCCACTCTCACCTCATCCCTACCCTCGCCCCACCCCCACTCTCACTCCATCCCTACCCTCGCCCCACCCCCACTCTCACCTCATCCCTACCCTCGCCCCACCCCCACTCTCACTCCATCCCTACCCTCGCCCCATCCCCACTCTCACCTCATCCCTACCCTCGCCCACCCCCACTCTCACCTCATCCCTACCCTCGCCCACCCCCACTCTCACCTCATCCCTACCCTCGCCCCACCCCCACTCTCACCTCATCCCTACCCTCGCCCCACCCCCACTCTCACCTCATCCCTACCCTCGCCCCACCCCCACTCTCACCTCATCCCTACCCTCGCCCCATCCCCACTCTCACCTCATCCCTACCCTCGCCCCATCCCCACTCTCACCTCATCCCTACCCTCACCCCATCCCCACTCTCACCTCATCCCTACCCTCGCCCCACCCCCACTCTCACCTCATCCCTACCCTCGCCCCATCCCCACTCTCACTCCATCCCTACCCTCGCCCCACCCCCACTCTCACCTCATATCTACCCTCGCCCACCCCCACTCTCACCTCATCCCTACCCTCGCCCCACCCCCACTCTCACCTCATCCCTACCCTCGCCACCCCCACTCTCACCTCATCCCTACCCTCGCCCCATCCCCACTCTCACCTCATCCCTACCCTCGCCCACCCCCACTCTCACCTCATCCCTACCCTCGCCCCACCCCCACTCTCACCTCATCCCTACCCTCGCCCACCCCCACTCTCACCTCATCCCTACCCTCGCCCCATCCCCACTCTCACTCCATCCCTACCCTCGCCCCACCCCCACTCTCACCTCATATCTACCCTCGCCCACCCCCACTCTCACCTCATCCCTACCCTCGCCCCACCCCCACTCTCACCTCATCCCTACCCTCGCCCCACCCCCACTCTCACCTCATCCCTACCCTCGCCCCATCCCCACTCTCACCTCATCCCTACCCTCGCCCCATCCCCACTCTCACTCCATCCCTACCCTCGCCCCCACCCCCACTCTCACCTCATCCCTACCCTCGCCCCACCCCCACTCTCACCTCATCCCTACCCTCGCCCACCCCCACTCTCACTCCATCCCTACCCTCGCCCCACCCCCACTCTCACCTCATCCCTACCCTCGCCCCACCCCCACTCTCACCTCATCCCTACCCTCGCCCCACCCCCACTCTCACCTCATATCTACCCTCGCCCACCCCCACTCTCACCTCATCCCTACCCTCGCCCCACCCCCACTCTCACCTCATCCCTACCCTCGCCACCCCCACTCTCACCTCATCCCTACCCTCGCCCCATCCCCACTCTCACCTCATCCCTACCCTCGCCCACCCCCACTCTCACCTCATCCCTACCCTCGCCCCACCCCCACTCTCACCTCATCCCTACCCTCGCCCACCCCCACTCTCACCTCATCCCTACCCTCGCCCCATCCCCACTCTCACTCCATCCCTACCCTCGCCCCACCCCCACTCTCACCTCATATCTACCCTCGCCCACCCCCACTCTCACCTCATCCCTACCCTCGCCCCACCCCCACTCTCACCTCATCCCTACCCTCGCCCCTCCCCCACTCTCACCTCATCCCTACCCTCGCCCCATCCCCACTCTCACCTCATCCCTACCCTCGCCCCATCCCCACTCTCACTCCATCCCTACCCTCGCCCCACCCCCACTCTCACCTCATCCCTACCCTCGCCCCACCCCCACTCTCACCTCATCCCTACCCTCGCCCACCCCCACTCTCACTCCATCCCTACCCTCGCCCCACCCCCACTCTCACCTCATCCCTACCCTCGCCCCACCCCCACTCTCACCTCATCCCTGACCTCACCCTCTGGGCCCTTTATCTTAAGAACTCCCCTTCCCACTGTTTGCAGCTTGTCCGATCCCAGGCTGGTTTCACTCTGCATTTGCTGCTGATAAGCTCACCAGTGACCCTATTTAGCAGCAAATGCATGGAGGAACCAGCCTGTGATTGGATGAACAGCTTTACAGCATATTTCAAATATAAATTAGTTGAATGTCTAAAGTATTTGGTGGTCCAAGTTTCGGAGGTCTCTGGAGCCACAACCTGGCCCAGGGGTCATGAACTATACGAGTGTGGAGTAAATACACCCGTTTTGAGTAACTCCCTGAATCAAGCTACTGTCCCTCTTGCTACTGTCCCTCTTACTACGTCCATATGAATGAGGAGCAGGAGTAGGCCACTCAGCCCCTCGAGCCTGCTCCCCCACTCAATAAGATCATGGCTGATCTGATTGTAACCCCAGCCCCACATTCCTGTCTACCCCCGATAACCTTTCACCTCCTTGTTAATCAAGAATCTATCTAACTCGGCCTTAAAAATATTCAAAGATTCTGCTTCCACCACCTTCTGAGGAAGAGAGTTCCAAAGACTCACCACACTCTGAGTGAAAAAAATTTCTCCTTATCTCTGTCTTAAACGAGTGACCCCTTATTTTTAAACAGTGACCCCTAGTTCTAGATTCTCCCACAGGAGGAACCATCATCTCCACATCCACCCTGTCAAGTCCCCTCAGGATCTTATATGTTTCAATTAGGTTGCCTCTTAATCTTCTGAACTCCAGCAGATACAAACCTCTTCATAGGTTACATGACCTAGCACATCCATGAACCAGATAGCACACTTCTCTGTGAGCCAGATGGTTGTGGCTTCAATTCCCACTCTGGAGACTTGAGCATAAAAATCTAGGCTGATACTTGAGTCCAGTATTAAGAGAATGCCTCACTGATAGACATTAAACCAAGGCCTAGTCTGATTCAAAGTTGGGTCTAAAAGATCAAGTGACTCTATTTGGAGAAGACTGACATCCTAGTGACTGTGATGAGGGTAAATTTTTCCTCCTTCTGCAGCCTTTGACACGGTTTGACCACACCATCCTCCTCCAACACCTCTCCACTGTCGTCCAGCTGGGTGGGACCTGCTCTCACCTGGTTCCATTCTTATCGATCTAATCGGAGACAGAGAATCACTGGAAATGGCTTCTCTTCCTGCTCCTGCACCGTTACCTCTGGTGTCCCCCCCAAGGATCTATCCTTGACCCCCTCCTATTTCTCATCTACATGCTGCCCCTCAGTGACACCATCCGAAAGCACAGTGTTAGTTTTCACATGTACACTGATGACAGCCAGCTCTACCTCACCCCCACCTCTCTCAACTCCTCCACTGTTAGTAAATTATCAGGCTGTTTATCCGACATCCAGTACTGGATGAGGAGAATTTTCTCCAATTAAATATAAAATAAGTCATTGCTTTCAGTCCCCACTCCAAACTCTATCCCCGAGATATACCCTCCCCCGGCAACAGTCTGAGATTAAGCCAGTCTGTTCACAACCTTGGTATCGTACTTGATCCAG
Organism: Carcharodon carcharias; assembly: GCF_017639515.1. NCBI lineage: Eukaryota > Metazoa > Chordata > Chondrichthyes > Lamniformes > Lamnidae > Carcharodon > Carcharodon carcharias. The sequence goes on from NC_054507.1 coordinate 2,390,890, forward strand.
AGATGAGTTTCTGAAATCACGTCCACTCCATCTCTAAGACCACCTATTTCCATCTCCGTAACATGATACCCTTTGTTACACCCACCTGAGGTCATTCGGAAACTCTACTGCCTGTGTCCTAAATTGCACCAAGACCACCACCACCACCACCACCACCACCGCCGCCCCCCCCCCCCCCCACTCCGCTGGGCGACCACCCCAAGCATCTTTCTTGATTTTAAAATTCTCATCCTAATTTTCAAATCCCTCCAACCCCTACACCCCTCCCTATCTCTGTAACCTCCTCCAGTCCCTAAGACCCTCCCAATCTCTGTAACCTCCTCCAGCCCCGACAAACCTCCCTATCTCTGTAACCTCCTCCAGTCCCTAAGACCCTCCCTATCTCTGTAACCTCCTCCAGCCCCTAAGACCCTCCCTATCTCTGTAACCTCCTCCAGCCCCTACACCCCTCCCTATCTCTGTAACCTCCTCCAGCCCCTAAGACCCTCCCTATCTCTGTAACCTCCTCCAGCCCCTACACCCCTCCCTATCTCTGTAACCTCCTCCAGCCCCTACACCCCTCCCTATCTCAGTAACCTCCTCCAGCCCCTACAACCCTCCCTATCGCTGTAACCTCCTCCAGCCCCTACAACCCTCCCTATCTCTGTAACCTCCTCCAGCCCCTACACCCCTCCCTATCTCTGTAACATCCTCCAGCCCCTACAACCCTCCCTATCTCTGTAACCTCCTCCAGCCCCTACAGCCCTCCCTATCTCTGTAACCTCCTCTAGTCCCACAACCCTCCCTATCTCTGTAACCTCCTCCAGCCCCTACAACCCTCCCTATCTCTGTAACCTCCTCCAGCCCTTACAACCCTCCTTATCTCTGTAACCTCCTCCAGCCCCTACACCCCTCCCTTTCTCTGTAACCTCCTCCAGCCCCTACACCCCTCCCTATCTCTGTAACCTCCTCCAGCCCCTACAACCCTCCCTATCTCTGTAACCTCCTCCAGCCCCTACAACCCTCCCTATCTCTGTAACCTCCTCCAGCTCCTACATGCCTCCCTATCTCTGTAACCTCCTCCAGCTCCTACACCCCTCCCTATCTCTGTAACATCCTCCAGCCCCTACAACCCTCCCTATCTCTGTAACCTCCTCCAGCCCCTACAAACCTCCCTATCTCTGTAACCTCCTCCAGCCCCTACAACCCTCCCTATCTCTGTAACCTCCTCCACTCCCCTACAACCCTCCCTATCTCTGTAACCTCCTCCAGCACCTACATCCCTCCCTATCTCTGTAACCTCCTCCAGCCCCTACAACCCTCCCTATCTCTGTCACTTCCTCCAGCCCCGACAACCCTCCCTATCTCTGTAACTTCCTCCAGCCCCGAAAACCCTCCCTATCTCTGTAACTTCCTCCAGCCCCTACAAACCTCCCTATCTCTGTAACCTCCTCCAGCCCCTAAGACCCTCCCTATCTCTGTAACTTCCTCCAGCCCCGACAGACCTCCCTATCTCTGTAACCTCCTCCAGCCCCTAAGACCCTCCCTATCTCTGTAACCTCCTCCAGCCCCTACACCCCTCCCTATCTCTGTAACCTCCTCCAGCCCCTACACCCCTCCCTATCTCTGTAACCTCCTCCAGCCCCTACAACCTTCCCTATCTCTGTAACGTCCTCCAGCCCCTACAACCCTCCTTATCTCTGTAACCTCCTCCAGCCCCTACAGCCCTCCCTATCTCTGTAACATCCTCCAGCCCCTACAACCCTCCCTATCTCTGTAACCTCCTCCAGCCCCTACACGCCTCCCTATCTCTGTAACCTCCTCCAGCTCCTACACCCCTCCCTAACTCTGTAACCTCCTCCAGCCCCTACCATTCTCCCTATCTCTGTAACCTCCTCCAGTCCCACAACCCTCCCTATCTCTGTAACCTCCTCCAGCCCCTACAACCCTCCCTATCTCTGTAACCTCCTCCAGCACCTACACCCCTCCCCATCTCTGTAACCTCCTCCAGCCCCTACACCCCTCACTATCTCTGTAACCTCCTCCAGCCCCTACAACCCTCCCTATCTCTGTAACCTCCTCCAGCCCCTACAACCCTCCCTATCTCTGTAACCTCCTCCAGCCCCTACACCCCCCTATCTCTGTAACCTCCTCCAGCCCCTACAACCCTCCCTATCTCTGTAACCTCCTCCAGCCCCTACCAACCTCCCTATCTCTGTAACCTCCTCCAGCTCCTACACCCCTCCCTATCTCTGTGACCACCTCCAGCCCCACAACCCTCCCTATCTCTGTAACCTCCTCCAGCCCCTACAACCCTCCCTATCTCTGTAATCTCCTCCAGCCCCACAACCCTCCCAATCTCTGTAACCGCCTCCAGTCCCCTAAATCCCTCCCTATCTCTGTAACCTCCTCTTGCCCCGACAACCCTCCCTATCTCTCTAACCTCCTCCAGCCCCGACAACCCTCCCTATCTCTGTAACCTCCTCCAGCACCTAGACACCTCTCTATCTCTGTAACCTCCTCCAGCCCCTACAACCCTCCCTATCTCTGTATCATCCTCCAGCCCTTACAATCCTCCCTATCTCTGTAATCTCCTCCAGCCCCTAAGACCCTCCCTATCTCTGTAACCTCCTCCCGCACCTACACCCCTCCCTATCTCTGTAACCTCCTCCAGGGCCTATACCCCTCACTATCTCTGTAACCTCCTCCAGCCCCTACAACCCTCCCTATCTCTGTAACCTCCTCCAGCCCCTACAACCCTCCCTATCTCTGTAACCTCCTCCAGCCCCTACACCCCTCCCTTTCTCTGTAACCTCCTCCAGCCCCTACACCCCTCCCTATCTCTGTAACCTCCTCCAGCCCCTACAACCCTCCCTATCTCTGTAACCTCCTCCAGCCCCTACAACCCTCCCTATCTCTGTAACCTCCTCCAGCTCCTACTTGCCTCCCTATCTCTGTAACCTCCTCCAGCTCCTACACCCCTCCCTATCTCTGTAACATCCTCCAGCCCCTACAACCCTCCCTATCTCTGTAACTTCCTCCAGCCCCGACAGACCTCCCTATCTCTGTAACCTCCTCCAGCCCCTAAGACCCTCCCTATCTCTGTAACCTCCTCCAGCCCCTACACCCCTCCCTATCTCTGTAACCTCCTCCAGCCCCTACACCACTCCCTATCTCTGTAACCTCCTCCAGCCCCTACAACCTTCCCTATCTCTGTAACCTCCTCCAGTCCCAAAACCCTCCCTATCTCTGTAACCTCCTCCAGCCCCTACAACCCTCCCTATCTCTGTAACCTCCTCCAGCACCTACACCCCTCCCCATCTCTGTAACCTCCTCCAGGCCCTTTACCCCTCACTATCTCTGTAACCTCCTCCAGCCCCTACAACCCTCCCTATCTCTGTAACCTCCTCCAGCCCCTACAACCCTCCCTATCTCTGTAACCTCCTCCAGCCCCTACACCCCCCTATCTCTGTAACCTCCTCCAGCCCCTACAACCCTCCCTATCTCTGTAACCTCCTCCAGCCCCTACACACCTCCCTATCTCTGTAACCTCCTCCAGCCCCTACAACCCTCCCTATCTCTGTAATCTCCTCCAGCCCCACAACCCTCCCAATCTCTGTAACCGCCTCCAGTCCCCTACATCCCTCCCTATCTCTGTAACCTCCTCCAGCCCCTACAACCCTCCCTATCTCTGTAACCTCCTCCAGCCCCTACACCCCTCCCTATCTCTGTAACCTCCTCCAGCCCCTACAACCCTCCCTATCTCTGTAACCTCCTCCAGCACCTACACTCCTCCCTATCTCTGTAACCTCCTCCAGCCCCGACAACCCTCCCTATCTCTGTAACTTCCTCCAGCTCCTACAAACCTCCCTATCTCTGTAAACTCCTCCAGCCCCTAAGACCCTCCCTATCTCTGTAACCTCCTCCCGCACCTACACCCCTCCCTATCTCTGTAACCTCCTCCAGGGCCTATACCCCTCACTATCTCTGTAACCTCCTCCAGCCACCTACACCCCTCCTTATCTCTGTAACCTCCTCCAGCCCCTACACCCCTCCCTATCTCTGTAACCTCCTCCAGCCCCTACAACGCTCACTATCTCTGTAACCTCCTCCAGCCCCTACACCCCTCCCTATCTCTGTAACCTCCTCCAGCCCCTACAACCCTCCCTATCTCTGTAACCTCCTCCAGCCCCGACAACCCTCCCTATCTCTGTAACTTCCTCCAGCCCCAACCACCCTCCCTATCTCTGTAACTTCCTCCAGTCCCTAAAAACCTCCCTATCTCTGTAACCTCCTCCAGCCCCTAAGACCCTCCCTATCTCTGTAACTTCCTCCAGCCCCGATAACCCTCCCTATCTCTGTAACTGCCTCCAGCCCCTACAAACCTCCCTATATCTGTAACCTCCTCCAGCCCCTAAGACCCTCCCTATCTCTGTAACCTCCTCCAGCCCCTACACCCCTCCGTATCTCTGTAACCTCCTCCAGCCCCTACACCCCCCTCACTATCTCTGTAACCTCCTCCAGCCCCTACAACCCTCCCTATCTCTGTAACCTCCTCCAGCCCCTACAACCCTCCCTATCTCTGTAACCTCCTCCAGCCCAACACCCCTCCCTATCTCTGTAACATCCTCCAGTCCCTACAATCCTCCCTATCTCTGTAACCTCCTCCAGCACCACAACCCTCCCTATCTCTGTAACCTCCTCCAACCCCTACACCCCTCCCTATCTCTGTAACCTCCTCCAGCCCCTACAACCCTCCCTATCTCTGTAACTTCCTCCATCCCTGACAACCCTCCCTATCTCTGTAACTTCCTTCAGCCCCTACAAACCTCCCTATCTCTGTAATCTCCTCCAGCCCTAAGACCCTCCTTATCTCTGTTACCTCCTCCAGCTCCTACACCCCTCCCTATCTCTGTAACCTCCTCCAGCCCCTACAACCCTCCCTAACTCTGTAACCTCCTCCAGCACCTACACTCCTCCCTATCTCTGTAACCTCCTCCAGCCCCTACAGCCCTCCTATCTCTGTAACCTCCTCCAGCCCCGACAACCCTCCCTATCTCTGTAACTTCCTCCAGCCCCGAAAACCCTCCCTATCTCTGTAACTTCCTCCAGCCCCTACAAACCTCCCTATCTCTGTAACCTCCTCCAGCCCCTAAGACCCTCCCTATCTCTGTAACTTCCTCCAGCCCCGACAGACCTCCCTATCTCTGTAACCTCCTCCAGCCCCTAAGACCCTCCCTATCTCTGTAACCTCCTCCAGCCCCTACACCCCTCCCTATCTCTGTAACCTCCTCCAGCCCCTACACCCCTCCCTATCTCTGTAACCTCCTCCAGCCCCTACAACCTTCCCTATCTCTGTAACGTCCTCCAGCCCCTACAACCCTCCTTATCTCTGTAACCTCCTCCAGCCCCTACAGCCCTCCCTATCTCTGTAACATCCTCCAGCCCCTACAACCCTCCCTATCTCTGTAACCTCCTCCAGCCCCTACACGCCTCCCTATCTCTGTAACCTCCTCCAGCTCCTACACCCCTCCCTAACTCTGTAACCTCCTCCAGCCCCTACCATTCTCCCTATCTCTGTAACCTCCTCCAGTCCCACAACCCTCCCTATCTCTGTAACCTCCTCCAGCCCCTACAACCCTCCCTATCTCTGTAACCTCCTCCAGCACCTACACCCCTCCCCATCTCTGTAACCTCCTCCAGGCCCTATACCCCTCACTATCTCTGTAACCTCCTCCAGCCCCTACAACCCTCCCTATCTCTGTAACCTCCTCCAGCCCCTACAACCCTCCCTATCTCTGTAACCTCCTCCAGCCCCTACACCCCCCTATCTCTGTAACCTCCTCCAGCCCCTACAACCCTCCCTATCTCTGTAACCTCCTCCAGCCCCTACACACCTCCCTATCTCTGTAACCTCCTCCAGCTCCTACACCCCTCCCTATCTCTGTGACCACCTCCAGCCCCACAACCCTCCCTATCTCTGTAACCTCCTCCAGCCCCTACAACCCTCCCTATCTCTGTAATCTCCTCCAGCCCCACAACCCTCCCAATCTCTGTAACCGCCTCCAGTCCCCTAAATCCCTCCCTATCTCTGTAACCTCCTCCAGCCCCTACAACCCTCCCTATCTCTGTAACCTCCTCCAGCCCCTACACCCCTCCCTATCTCTGTAACCTCCTCCAGCCCCGACAACCCTCCCTATCTCTGTAACCTCCTCCAGCACCTACACTCCTCCCTATCTCTGTAACCTCCTCCAGCCCCGACAACCCTCCCTATCTCTGTAACTTCCTCCAGCTCCTACAAACCTCCCTATCTCTGTAAACTCCTCCAGCCCCTAAGACCCTCCCTATCTCTGTAACCTCCTCCCGCACCTACACCCCTCCCTATCTCTGTAACCTCCTCCAGGGCCTATACCCCTCACTATCTCTGTAACCTCCTCCAGCCCCTACAACCCTCCCTATCTCTGTAACCTCCTCCAGCCCCTACAACCCTCCTTATCTCTGTAACCTCCTCCAGCCCCTACACCCCTCCCTTTCTCTGTAACCTCCTCCAGCCCCTACACCCCTCCCTATCTCTGTAACCTCCTCCAGCCCCTACAACCCTCCCTATCTCTGTAACCTCCTCCAGCCCCTACAACCCTCCCTATCTCTGTAACCTCCTCCAGCTCCTACTTGCCTCCCTATCTCTGTAACCTCCTCCAGCTCCTACACCCCTCCCTATCTCTGTAACATCCTCCAGCCCCTACAACCCTCCCTATCTCTGTAACTTCCTCCAGCCCCGACAGACCTCCCTATCTCTGTAACCTCCTCCAGCCCCTAAGACCCTCCCTATCTCTGTAACCTCCTCCAGCCCCTACACCCCTCCCTATCTCTGTAACCTCCTCCAGCCCCTACACCACTCCCTATCTCTGTAACCTCCTCCAGCCCCTACAACCTTCCCTATCTCTGTAACGTCCTCCAGCCCCTACAACCCTCCCTATCTCTGTAACCTCCTCCAGCCCCTACAGCCCTCCCTATCTCTGTAACATCCTCCAGCCCCTACAACCCTCCCTATCTCTGTAACCTCCTCCAGCCCCTACACGCCTCCCTATCTCTGTAACCTCCTCCAGCTCCTACACCCCTCCCTAATTCTGTAACCTCCTCCAGCCCCTACCATTCTCCCTATCTCTGTAACCTCCTCCAGTCCCAAAACCCTCCCTATCTCTGTAACCTCCTCCAGCCCCTACAACCCTCCCTATCTCTGTAACCTCCTCCAGCACCTACACCCCTCCCCATCTCTGTAACCTCCTCCAGGCCCTTTACCCCTCACTATCTCTGTAACCTCCTCCAGCCCCTACAACCCTCCCTATCTCTGTAACCTCCTCCAGCCCCTACAACCCTCCCTATCTCTGTAACCTCCTCCAGCCCCTACACCCCTATCTCTGTAACCTCCTCCAGCCCCTACAACCCTCCCTATCTCTGTAACCTCCTCCAGCCCCTACACACCTCCCTATCTCTGTAACCTCCTCCAGCCCCTACAACCCTCCCTATCTCTGTAATCTCCTCCAGCCCCACAACCCTCCCAATCTCTGTAACCGCCTCCAGTCCCCTACATCCCTCCCTATCTCTGTAACCTCCTCCAGCACCTACAACCCTCCCTATCTCTGTAACCTCCTCCAGCCCCTACACCCCTCCCTATCTCTGTAACCTCCTCCAGCCCCTACAACCCTCCCTATCTCTGTAACCTCCTCCAGCACCTACACTCCTCCCTATCTCTGTAACCTCCTCCAGCCCCGACAACCCTCCCTATCTCTGTAACTTCCTCCAGCTCCTACAAACCTCCCTATCTCTGTAAACTCCTCCAGCCCCTAAGACCCTCCCTATCTCTGTAACCTCCTCCCGCACCTACACCCCTCCCTATCTCTGTAACCTCCTCCAGCCCCTACACCCCTCCCTATCTCTGTAACCTCCTCCAGCCCCTACAACCCTCCCTATCTCTGTAACCTCCTCCAGTCCTTACACCCCTCCCTATCTCTGTAACCTCCTCCAGCCCCTACAACACTCCCAAACACTGCAACCTCCTCCAGCCCCTACACCCCTCCCTATCTCTGTAACCTCCTCCAGCCCCTACAACCCTCCCTATCTCTGTAACCTCCTCCAGCCCCGACAACCCTCCCTATCTCTGTAACTTCCTCCAGCCCCAACCACCCTCCCTATCTCTGTAACTTCCTCCAGTCCCTAAAAACCTCCCTATCTCTGTAACCTCCTCCAGCCCCTAAGACCCTCCCTATCTCTGTAACTTCCTCCAGCCCCGATAACCCTCCCTATCTCTGTAACTGCCTCCAGCCCCTACAAACCTCCCTATATCTGTAACCTCCTCCAGCCCCTAAGACCCTCCCTATCTCTGTAACCTCCTCCAGCCCCTACACCCCTCCGTATCTCTGTAACCTCCTCCAGCCCCTACACCCCCCCCCTATCTCTGTAACCTCCTCCAGCCCCTACAACCCTCCCTATCTCTGTAACCTCCTCCAGCCCCTACAACCCTCCCTATCTCTGTAACCTCCTCCAGCCCCTACACCCCTCCCTATCTCTGTAACATCCTCCAGTCCCTACAACCTTCCCTATCACTGTAACCTCCTCCAGCACCAACATCCCTCCCTATCTCTGTAACCTCCTCCAGCTCCTACACCCCTCCCTATCTCTGTAACCTCCTCCAGCCCCTACAACCCTCCCTATCTCTGTAACTTCCTCCATCCCTGACAACCCTCCCTATCTCTGTAACTTCCTTCAGCCCCTACAAACCTCCCTATCTCTGTAATCTCCTCCAGCCCCTAAGACCCTCCTTATCTCTGTTACCTCCTCCAGCTCCTACACCCCTCCCTATCTCTGTAACCTCCTCCAGCCCCTACAACCCTCACTATCTCTGTAACCTCCTCCAGCACCTACAACACTACCTATCTCTGTAACCTCCTCCAGCCCCTACACCCCTACCTATCTCTGTAACCTCCTCCAGTCCCACAATCCTCCCTATCTTTGTAAACTCCTCCAGCACCTACACCCCTCCCTTTCTCTGTAATCTCCTCCAGCCCCTACAACCCTCACTATCACTGTAACCTCCTCCAGCCCCTACACCCCTCCCTATCTCTGTAACCTCCTCCAGTACCTACAACCCTCCCTATCTCTGTAATCTCCTCCAGTCCCTACAACCCTCCCTTTCTCTGTAACCTCCTCCAGCCCCTACACCCCTCCCTATCTCTGTAACCTCCTCCAGCCCCTACACCCCTCCCTATCTCTGTAACCTCCTCCAGTCCCACAATCCTCCCTATCTCTGTAATCTCCTCCAGCCCCTACAACCCTCCCTATCTCTGTAACCTCCTCCAGGCCCTACAACCCTCCCTATCTCTGTAACCTCCTCCAGCCCCTACACCCCTCCCTATCTCTGTAACCTCCTCCAGCCCCTACAACCCTCCCTATCTCTGTAACCTCCTCCAGCTCCTACATGCCTCCCTATCTCTGTAACCTCCTCCAGCTCCTACACCCCTCCCTATCTCTGTAACATCCTCCAGCCCCTACAACCCTCCCTATCTCTGTAACCTCCTCCAGCCCCTACAACCCTCCCTATCTCTGTAACCTCCTCCAGCCCCTACAACCCTCCCTATCTCTGTAACCTCCTCCACTCCCCTACAACCCTCCCTATCTCTGTAACCTCCTCCAGCACCTACATCCCTCCCTATCTCTGTAACCTCCTCCAGCCCCTACAACCCTCCCTATCTCTGTCACTTCCTCCAGCCCCGACAACCCTCCCTATCTCTGTAACTTCCTCCAGCCCCGAAAACCCTCCCTATCTCTGTAACTTCCTCCAGCCCCTACAAACCTCCCTATCTCTGTAACCTCCTCCAGCCCCTAAGACCCTCCCTATCTCTGTAACTTCCTCCAGCCCCGACAGACCTCCCTATCTCTGTAACCTCCTCCAGCCCCTAAGACCCTCCCTATCTCTGTAACCTCCTCCAGCCCCTACACCCCTCCCTATCTCTGTAACCTCCTCCAGCCCCTACACCCCTCCCTATCTCTGTAACCTCCTCCAGCCCCTACAACCTTCCCTATCTCTGTAACGTCCTCCAGCCCCTACAACCCTCCTTATCTCTGTAACCTCCTCCAGCCCCTACAGCCCTCCCTATCTCTGTAACATCCTCCAGCCCCTACAACCCTCCCTATCTCTGTAACCTCCTCCAGCCCCTACACGCCTCCCTATCTCTGTAACCTCCTCCAGCTCCTACACCCCTCCCTAACTCTGTAACCTCCTCCAGCCCCTACCATTCTCCCTATCTCTGTAACCTCCTCCAGTCCCACAACCCTCCCTATCTCTGTAACCTCCTCCAGCCCCTACAACCCTCCCTATCTCTGTAACCTCCTCCAGCACCTACACCCCTCCCCATCTCTGTAACCTCCTCCAGGCCCTATACCCCTCACTATCTCTGTAACCTCCTCCAGCCCCTACAACCCTCCCTATCTCTGTAACCTCCTCCAGCCCCTACAACCCTCCCTATCTCTGTAACCTCCTCCAGCCCCTACACCCCCCTATCTCTGTAACCTCCTCCAGCCCCTACAACCCTCCCTATCTCTGTAACCTCCTCCAGCCCCTACACACCTCCCTATCTCTGTAACCTCCTCCAGCTCCTACACCCCTCCCTATCTCTGTGACCACCTCCAGCCCCACAACCCTCCCTATCTCTGTAACCTCCTCCAGCCCCTACAACCCTCCCTATCTCTGTAATCTCCTCCAGCCCCACAACCCTCCCAATCTCTGTAACCGCCTCCAGTCCCCTAAATCCCTCCCTATCTCTGTAACCTCCTCCAGCCCCTACAACCCTCCCTATCTCTGTAACCTCCTCCAGCCCCTACACCCCTCCCTATCTCTGTAACCTCCTCCAGCCCCGACAACCCTCCCTATCTCTGTAACCACCTCAAGCACCTACACTCCTCCCTATCTCTGTAACCTCCTCCAGCCCCGACAACCCTCCCTATCTCTGTAACTTCCTCCAGCTCCTACAAACCTCCCTATCTCTGTAAACTCCTCCAGCCCCTAAGACCCTCCCTATCTCTGTAACCTCCTCCCGCACCTACACCCCTCCCTATCTCTGTAACCTCCTCCAGGGCCTATACCCCTCACTATCTCTGTAACCTCCTCCAGCCCCTACAACCCTCCCTATCTCTGTAACCTCCTCCAGCCCCTACAACCCTCCTTATCTCTGTAACCTCCTCCAGCCCCTACACCCCTCCCTTTCTCTGTAACCTCCTCCAGCCCCTACACCCCTCCCTATCTCTGTAACCTCCTCCAGCCCCTACAACCCTCCCTATCTCTGTAACCTCCTCCAGCCCCTACAACCCTCCCTATCTCTGTAACCTCCTCCAGCTCCTACTTGCCTCCCTATCTCTGTAACCTCCTCCAGCTCCTACACCCCTCCCTATCTCTGTAACATCCTCCAGCCCCTACAACCCTCCCTATCTCTGTAACTTCCTCCAGCCCCGACAGACCTCCCTATCTCTGTAACCTCCTCCAGCCCCTAAGACCCTCCCTATCTCTGTAACCTCCTCCAGCCCCTACACCCCTCCCTATCTCTGTAACCTCCTCCAGCCCCTACACCACTCCCTATCTCTGTAACCTCCTCCAGCCCCTACAACCTTCCCTATCTCTGTAACGTCCTCCAGCCCCTACAACCCTCCCTATCTCTGTAACCTCCTCCAGCCCCTACAGCCCTCCCTATCTCTGTAACATCCTCCAGCCCCTACAACCCTCCCTATCTCTGTAACCTCCTCCAGCCCCTACACGCCTCCCTATCTCTGTAACCTCCTCCAGCTCCTACACCCCTCCCTAATTCTGTAACCTCCTCCAGCCCCTACCATTCTCCCTATCTCTGTAACCTCCTCCAGTCCCAAAACCCTCCCTATCTCTGTAACCTCCTCCAGCCCCTACAACCCTCCCTATCTCTGTAACCTCCTCCAGCACCTACACCCCTCCCCATCTCTGTAACCTCCTCCAGGCCCTTTACCCCTCACTATCTCTGTAACCTCCTCCAGCCCCTACAACCCTCCCTATCTCTGTAACCTCCTCCAGCCCCTACAACCCTCCCTATCTCTGTAACCTCCTCCAGCCCCTACACCCCCCTATCTCTGTAACCTCCTCCAGCCCCTACAACCCTCCCTATCTCTGTAACCTCCTCCAGCCCCTACACACCTCCCTATCTCTGTAACCTCCTCCAGCCCCTACAACCCTCCCTATCTCTGTAATCTCCTCCAGCCCCACAACCCTCCCAATCTCTGTAACCGCCTCCAGTCCCCTACATCCCTCCCTATCTCTGTAACCTCCTCCAGCCCCTACAACCCTCCCTATCTCTGTAACCTCCTCCAGCCCCTACACCCCTCCCTATCTCTGTAACCTCCTCCAGCCCCTACAACCCTCCCTATCTCTGTAACCTCCTCCAGCACCTACACTCCTCCCTATCTCTGTAACCTCCTCCAGCCCCGACAACCCTCCCTATCTCTGTAACTTCCTCCAGCTCCTACAAACCTCCCTATCTCTGTAAACTCCTCCAGCCCCTAAGACCCTCCCTATCTCTGTAACCTCCTCCCGCACCTACACCCCTCCCTATCTCTGTAACCTCCTCCAGGGCCTATACCCCTCACTATCTCTGTAACCTCCTCCAGCCCCTACAACCCTCCTTATCTCTGTAACCTCCTCCAGCCCCTACACCCCTCCCTATCTCTGTAACCTCCTCCAGCCCCTACAACACTCCCTATCTCTGTAACCTCCTCCAGCCCCTACACCCCTCCCTATCTCTGTAACCTCCTCCAGCCCCTACAACCCTCCCTATCTCTGTAACCTCCTCCAGCCCCGACAACCCTCCCTATCTCTGTAACTTCCTCCAGCCCCAACCACCCTCCCTATCTCTGTAACTTCCTCCAGTCCCTAAAAACCTCCCTATCTCTGTAACCTCCTCCAGCCCCTAAGACCCTCCCTATCTCTGTAACTTCCTCCAGCCCCGATAACCCTCCCTATCTCTGTAACTGCCTCCAGCCCCTACAAACCTCCCTATATCTGTAACCTCCTCCAGCCCCTAAGACCCTCCCTATCTCTGTAACCTCCTCCAGCCCCTACACCCCTCCGTATCTCTGTAACCTCCTCCAGCCCCTACACCCCCCCCTATCTCTGTAACCTCCTCCAGCCCCTACAACCCTCCCTATCTCTGTAACCTCCTCCAGCCCCTACAACCCTCCCTATCTCTGTAACCTCCTCCAGCCCCTACACCCCTCCCTATCTCTGTAACATCCTCCAGTCCCTACAACCTTCCCTATCACTGTAACCTCCTCCAGCACCAACATCCCTCCCTATCTCTGTAACCTCCTCCAGCTCCTACACCCCTCCCTATCTCTGTAACCTCCTCCAGCCCCTACAACCCTCCCTATCTCTGTAACTTCCTCCATCCCTGACAACCCTCCCTATCTCTGTAACTTCCTTCAGCCCCTACAAACCTCCCTATCTCTGTAATCTCCTCCAGCCCCTAAGACCCTCCTTATCTCTGTTACCTCCTCCAGCTCCTACACCCCTCCCTATCTCTGTAACCTCCTCCAGCCCCTACAACCCTCCCTAACTCTGTAACCTCCTCCAGCACCTACACTCCTCCCTATCTCTGTAACCTCCTCCAGCCCCTACAGCCCTCCTATCTCTGTAACCTCCTCCAGTCCCACAACCCTCCCTATCTCTGTAACCTCCTCCAGCCCCTACACCCCTCCCTATCTCTGTAACCTCCTCCAGCCCCTACAACCCTCCCTATCTCTGTAACCTCCTCCAGTCCCACAACCTTCCCTATCTCTGTAACCTCCTCCAGCCCCTACAACCCTCCCTATCTCTGTAACCTCCTCCAGGCCCTACAACCCTCCCTATCTCTGTAACCTCCTCCAGCCCCTACACCCCTCCCTATCTCTGTAACCTCCTCCAGCCCCCTACAATCCCTCCCTATCTCTGTAACCTCCTCCAGCCCCTACAACCCTCCCTATCTCTGTAACCTCCTCCAGTGCCTACACCCCTCCCTATCTCTGTAACCTCCTCCATCCCCTACACCCCTCCCTATCTCTGTAACCTCCTCCAGCTCCTACACCCCTCCCTATCTCTGTAACCTCCTACAGCCCCTACAACCCTCCCTATCTCTGTAACCTCCTCCAGTCCCCCAACCCTCCCTATCTCTGTAACCTCCTCCAGCCCCTACACCCCTCCCTATCTCTGTAACATCCTCCAGGCCCTACAGCCCTCCCTATCTATGTAACCTCCTCCAGCCCCTACAACCCTCCCTATCTCTGTAACCTCCTCCAGCCCCTAAGACCCTCCTTATGTCTGTTACCTCCTCCAGCATCTACACCCCTCCCTATCTCTGTAACCTCCTCCAGCCCCTACAACCCTCCCTATCTCTGTAACCTCCTCCAGCCCCTACAGCCCTCCCTATCTATGTAACCTCCTCCAGCCCCTACAACCCTCCCTATCTCTGTAACCTCCTCCAGCCCCTACACCCCTCCATGTCTCTATAACCTCCTCCAGCCCCTACAACCCTCCCTATCTCTGTAACCTTCTCCAGCCCCTACACCCCTCCATATCTCTGTAACCTCCTCCAGCCCCTACAACCCTCCCTATCTCTGTAACCTCCTCCAGCACCTACACCCCTCCATATCTCTGTAACCTCCTCCAGCCCCTACAACCCTCCCTATCTCTGTAACCTCCTCCAGTCCCACAACCTTCCCTATCTCTGTAACCTCCTCCAGCCCCTACAACCCTCCCTATCTCTGTAACCTCCTCCAGGCCCTACAACCCTCCCTATCTCTGTAACCTCCTCCAGCCCCTACACCCCTCCCTATCTCTGTAACCTCCTCCAGCCCCTACAACCCTCCCTATCTCTGTAACCTCCTCCAGTCCCACAACCTTCCCTATCTCTGTAACCTCCTCCAGCCCCTACAACCCTCCCTATCTCTGTAGCATCCTCCAGCTGCTACAACCCTCCCTATCTCTGTAACCTCCTCCAGCCCCTACAACCCTCCCTATCTCTGTAACCTCCTCCAGCCCCCTACAATCCTCCCTATCTCTGTAACCTCATCCAGCCCATACACGCCTCCCTATCTCGGTAACCTCCTCCAGCCCCTACAACCCTCCCTCTCTCTGTAACCTCCTCCAGCCCCTACACCCCTCCCTATCTCTGTAACCTCCTCCAGCCCCTACACCCCTCCCTATCTCTGTAACCTCCTCCAGTCCCTACAACGTTCCCTATCTCTGTAACCCTCCTCCAGCCCCACTACCATCTGAGATCTCTGTAACCTCCTCCAGCCCCTAACACCCTCCCTATCTCTGTAACCTCCTCCAGCCCCTACACTCCTCCATATCTCTGTAACCTCCTCCAACCCCTACAACCCTCCCTATCTCTGTAACCTCCTCCAGCCGCTACAACCCTCCATATCTCTGTAACCTCCTCCAGCCCCTACAACCCTCCCTATCTCTGTAACCTCCTCCAGTCCCACAAACTTCCCTATCTCTGTAACCTCCTCCAGCCCCTACAACCCTCCCTATCTCTGTAACCTCCTCCAGCCCCTACACCCCTCCCTATCTCTGTAACCTCCTCCAGCCCCACACCCCTCCCTATCTCTGTAACCTCCTCCAGCCCCTACACCCCTCCCTATCCCTGTATCCTCCTCCACCCTCTACACCCCTCCCTATCTCTGTAATCACCTCCAGCCCCTACAGCCCTCCCTATCTCTGTAACCTCCTCCAGCCCCTGCACCCCTCCCTATCTCTGTAACCTCTTCCAGTCCCACTACCTTCACTATCTCTGTAACTTCCTCCAGCCCCTACACCCCTCCCTATCTCTGTAACCTCCTCCAGCCCCTACACCCCTCCCTATCTCTGTAACCTCCTCCAGCCCCTACACCCCTCCCTATCTCTGTGTCCTCCTCCAGGCCCTACAACCCTCCCTATCTCTGTAACATCCTCCAGCCGCTACAACCCTCCCTATCTCTGTAACCTCCTCCAGCCCCTACAACCCTCCCTATCTCTGTAACCTCCTCCAGCCCCCTACAATCCTCCCTATCTCTGTAACCTCATCCAGCCCATACACGCCTCCCTACCTCTGTAACCTCCTCCAGCCCCTACAACCCTCCCTATCTCTGTAACATCCTCCAGCCCCTACACCCCTCCCTATCTCTGTAACCTCCTCCAGCCCCTACACCCCTCCCTATCTCTGTAACCTCCTCCAGTCCCTACAACGTTCCCTATCTCTGTAACCCTCCTCCAGCCTCACTACCATCTGAGATCTCTGTAACCTCCTCCAGCCCCTAACACCCTCCCTATCTCTGTAACCTCCTCCAGCCCCTACTCCCCTCCCTATCTCTGTAATCACCTCCAGCCCCTACATCCCTCATTATCTCTGTAACCTCCTCCAGCCCCTACACCCCTCCCTATCCCTGTAACCTCCTCCACCCTCTACACCCCTCCCTATCTCTGTAATCACTTCCAGCCCCTACAGCCCTCCCTATCTCTGTAACCTCCTCCAGCCTCTACACCCCTCCCTATCTCTGTAACCTTTTCCAGTCCCACTACCCTCACTATCTCTGTAACTTCCTCCAGCCCCTACAACTCTCCCTATCTCTGTAACCTCCTCCAGCCCCTACACCTCTCCCTATCTCTGTAACCTCCTCCAGCCCCTACACCCCTCCCTATCTCTGTAACCTCCTCCAGCCCCTACACCCCTCCCTATCCCTGTAACCTCCTCCACCCTCTACACCCCTCCCTATCTCTGTAATCACTTCCAGCCCCTACAGCCCTCCCTATCTCTGTAACCTCCTCCAGCCCCTACACCCCTCCCTATCTCTGTAACCTCTTCCAGTCCCACTACCCTCACTATCTCTTTAACTTCCTCCAGCCCCTACACCCCTCCCTATCTCTGTAACCTCCTCCAGCCCCTACACCCCTCCCTATCTCTGTAACCTCCTCCAGCCCCTACACCCCTCCCTATCTCTGTAACCTCCTCCAGCCCCTACACCCCTCCCTATCTCTGTAAACTCCTCTAGCACCTACGACCCTCCCTATCTCTGTAACCTCTCCAGCCCCACTACCGTCTGAGATCTCTGTGATCCTCTAATTCCGGCCTCTTGATCATCCCCGATTTTAATCGCTCCACCATTGGTGACCGTGCCTTCAGCTGTCTGGGCCCCAAGCTCAGGAATTCCCTCCCTATCCCTCTCCACCTCTCTACCTCACTCTCCTCCTTTACACACCCCTTAAAATCTCTGACCAAGCCTTTGGTCACCTGATCTAATACGTCCTTTTGTGGTTCCGTGTCAGACTTTGTTTTATAATGTCCCTCTGAAGCACCCTGGGATGGTTCATTCTGTTAACGGTGCTATATAAATATAAGTTGTTGTTGTTGTTGAGTAGGGGCATTCGTCTGGTGTCCTGGCCAATATTCATCCCTCAACCAGCTTCATCATCAGCTATCTCATCATTGACCTTATTTGTTGTATGTGAGGTGCTATTGTGTACAGACTGGCTGCCTACTCTGGCTGTGACTACACTTCAAAAGTAATTGATTGCCTGTGAAGCGCTTTGAGAGGGTTCTGAGGTTGTGAATCCACTTGGTTCGAATTAGTTCAAGCTGATACGGTCCCAGATGAATACTTGGCCTTTGTTCTCAGCCAGCAGGACAAGGGGCCTGTGGTGACCAGCAACTCTGTTCACTAACTTCTAAAACATGGGGACCTCTTGCAGATAGACCGATTGAACTGACAGATGCACCAACTGAGATGTATTCACAGCCTCAATCTCATGGTTCATGGTGGCTGTAGGTGTCCACCTGTTCCAGGAAACCCTGAGGAAGTGAAAGGTGCCACAGAAATGCAAGTCCTATCATTCTTTAACAGCTAAGTGCAGTTCCTGACACGGGAACTGAGCCATATGGAGCAGGAAGATCCCGCAATTCAGTCTCTCGCCTGTGCCGCAATTTCAAACAGAGCCAATGTTACATCTCGTCTCATTGTCAGTGAGTCAAGGAGGGAAGATCAGCCAGGTCTCCCCCATCGTTATCACCCTGCAGTGACTCACGCTGCCTCGAGTACGTGGTTGGATATTGGATGAGGGCAGAATCAGACTCGGCTGTGAGGCCTTCCACAGTCAAATAGCTCACCACCACTCACCGACTCTGCTCACACATGAAGAGCAACTATTTGTGGGAAAAGGGCACCGGTCATTTAACAGACCGATTGAAGGCCACAGAAGAAGGAAAGAAACTTGGAAAGTTATTGTTAAAAATCAGACCTACCTGCGCTTTAGGCCGTGCTCTGCATCTTGCACCGATAACAGTAAGTTGTCCCACTCTATAAAAGTGACACTGATTCCTAATACCAAGTTCAAGTGCTTTAACACAAAAGTCTTTCTTTGTGCAGCAGAGGAATGCCTGGTCTTGGGGAGGAGGACTACATTCCCATATAGGTCAACCCTCTGACCTCAGATTAACTCTGACATATTGCAGCACACAATTTTGTGGCCTTGTTCTCTGCTGAAAGTGTGCGTTGCCCTTTTAATTCATGCAGGCTGAACTGGGGTGGCTCCTTGTGCTTGCTTGAAGTACCGGGTCCTGAGCTGAGCCTTTGCAAGCACCCATTGTGTCTCACGGACACCAGCCTTCATACCTCGAAATGTCATTGGATAATTGCTCCCAATTCAGCCTCCCACTGACAGTCGCATTTCTGATAATGTCACGGACTTTCATTCACATTTGAATTCCAAATGCAAACCTCCCCCAGTCCAAAGTCATCTCGTTCTACTTTCAGTTCCTAATGTCCTTCACCAGCGACTCCCAGACCCTGGGAAATGGGACCAGCCTTCTTCCTGAGCAGTGTGTGTCCAGCCGGTCTCATGGCTCCCTCAGCTGGTGACAATCCAGAACTGAACTCACCCATTTCTGCCTTTTACCATCCTGCAGCTCAGAAATATTTCTAAAAGAGTTTTCCTTTTGGGACTGCAAATACATGCATCTGCTTCTCATGGCACCAGCCTTTGTCAGAACACACTCAGGGTTTCTGAGGCTCCCCTAAAGGCATATCATTTTGTACCATTACCTTGGAGAAGGAGGGGGTGGAGCCTCATGAGATAAAGCAGAGATTGGCACCATTTAAGCATCGGCGGAGAAGAACAAAGTGAACAGAGTTCTGTTGAAGGGTCATGAGGACACGAAACGTCAACTCTTTTCTTCTCCGCCGATGCTGCCAGACCTGCTGAGTTTTTCCAGGTATTTCTGTTTCTGTTTTGGATTTCCAGCATCCGCAGTTTATTGTTTTTAACCATTTAAGCATGATCCAGCTCATTAGGTATACCACCTCACCACAGAACATGTCGGCAGCACAACTAAAATCAGGGCCTTTCTGACATTGTGCATTAAGTGGAGTGAAAAACAGCGAGGGAGGTGGGGGTAGTCAGCAGGGCAACTCTCCAAAGCCGCTACAAGATGTCCTCAGGGTAAAGCACCCGGTTTCTCTCCGGCTCCGAGGGTGATCTTCACCCTCAGCTGGTGTGGCACAAGGTCCACGTGGGACAGCCATAGGGACTGATGTATCAGACAGGCAGCAGTCCAGGGCTGCGCTCCCCTCAGCTCATGAACACACTGTGCAGCGGCGCAGTTCATAACGTTTGGAATGACAGCCAGGCAGCGGTGAGATAGGGCCAGACAGGCTATGTGACATTTCTCACTTTCTCAAGGCCCAGGATACAATCGACCACATCCACAATGAAGGTGGCACAGGACCACCTACTCAACTCTGTCCCCAATGTCCTGAAAACGTGTGACAACAATCCAACGTTCCTGCAGTTCATCTTTATTTCAGCTTCCCCTGACCCTCACAGAGAAGAATGTCAAAGGACGAGGACTTCTGGGCGACAAAAGCCTCTCCGCTCATCTCATGGATAAAGATTCCGGTATAAGCGTGGCTCCTACAGCAGCGTGGGAGAGTTACCGTGAGGTAAAGGTCTGGACAAAGCTGCCCAGTGAGTGGACCATCAGGGTGTTAGTGCACATTGGCACTGTCTGGACAGGCCAGGAGGGGGACTACAGTATTCGGGTGTCAAGGGTCACAAAATCTCACTAGGCCCTGATCACAGTTCCAAGGCTGCCCCAAGTGCACTTCCTTTAGACCAGTTGCAAATTGATAGAATGGTATCCTTTCCTATTAATCAACTGGTCCAGTCTTTCTGAGGGGAGTGGGGGACCTTCATGCCCACATGGGTGCGGTCTATGGGGAACACTGACCTCCCACTATATTTCTGACTGTACTGAAAGGGTGTTGTTCACACAGGCTTCTGAGGGACCTCCCACTATATTTCTGACTGTACTGAGAGGGTGTTGTTTACACAGGCTTCTGAGGGACCTCCCACTATATTTCTGACTGTACTGAGAGGTGTTGTTTACACAGGCTTCTGAGGGATCTCCCACTATATTTCTGACTGTACTGAAAGGGTGTTGTTTACACAGGCTTCTGAGGGACCTCCCACTATATTTCTGACTGTACTGAAAGGGTGTTGTTCACACAGGCTTCTGAGGGACCTCCCACTATATTTCTGACTGTACTGAAAGGGTGTTGTTCACACAGGCTTCTGAGGGACCTCCCACTGTGTTTCTGACTGTACTGAGAGGGTGTTGTTTACACAGGCTTCTGAGGGACCTCCCACTATATTTCTGACTGTACTGAGAGGGTGTTGTTCATACAGGCTTCTGAGGGACCTCCCACTGTGTTTCTGACTGTACTGAGAGGGTGTTGTTTACACAGGCTTCTGAGGGACCTCCCATTATATTTCTGACTGTACTGAGAGGGTGTTGTTCATACAGGCTTCTGAGGGACCTCCCACTGAGTTTCTGACTGTACTGAGAGGGTGTTGTTCACACAGGCTTCTGAGGGGCCTTCCACTGTGTTTCTGACTGTACTGAGAGGGTGTTGTTCACACAGGCTTCTGAGGGACCTTCCACTGTGTTTCTGACTGTACTGATAGGGTGTTGTTTACACAGCCTTCTGAGGGACCTCCCACTGTGTTTCTGACTGTACTGAGAGGGTGTTGTTTACACAGGCTTCTGAGGGACCTGCCACTATATTTCTGACTGTACTGAGAGGGTGTTGTTCACACAGGCTTCTGAGGGACCTCCCACTATATTTCTGACTGTACTGAGAGGGTGTTGTTCACACAGGCTTCTGAGGGGCCTTCCACTGAGTTTCTGACTGTACTGAGAGGGTGTTGTTCACACAGGCTTCTGAGGGACCTTCCACTGTGTTTCTGACTGTACTGAGAGGGTGTTTACACAGGCTTCTGAGGGACCTCCCACTGAGTTTCTGACTGTACTGAGAGGGTGTTTACACAGGCTTCTGAGGGACCTCCCACTGAGTTTCTGACTGTACTGAGAGGGTGTTGTTCACACAGGCTTCTGAGGGACCTCCCACTATATTTCTGACTGTACTGAGAGGGTGTTGTTCACACAGGCTTCTGAGGGGCCTTCCACTGAGTTTCTGACTGTACTGAGAGGGTGTTGTTCACACAGACTTCTGAGGGTCCTTCCACTGTGTTACTGACTGTACTGAGAGGGTGTTGTTTACACAGGCTTCTGAGGGACCTCCCACTGAGTTTCTGACTGTACTGAAAGGGTGTTGTTTAAACAAGCTGCTGAGGGACCTTCCACTATATTTCTGACTGTACTGAGAGGGTGTTGTTCATACAGGCTTCTGAGGGACCCCCCACTGTGTTTCTGACTGTACTGAGAGGGTGTTGTTCACACAGGCTTCTGAGTGACCTCCCACTGTGTTTCTGACTGTACTGAGAGGGTGTTGTTCACACAGGCTTCTGAGGGACCTCCAGGGGTGTTTCTGACTGTACCGAGTGGGTGTTGTTTATGCAGGTTGCTGAGGGGCCTCCCATAGTGTTCTGACTATATCAGGGTGGATAAAGGGGAACCAGTAGATGTAGTGTATTTGGATTTCCAAAAGACGTTCAACAAGCTATTGCACAAAAGGTTATTGCACAAGATAAGAGTTCATGGGGCAGGATCTTCCGGTCAGTGTGCGGGGGCGCATTCGGGTGGCACTCCCGATGTCGCCCCGCGTCATTTCCAGTTTCAGGTTGGTGGGGGCGCAGCCAAGTCAGCTGTGCACCCGCCGACCTGTCACCGGTCTATTGTTGACTCAACTATTTACAATCTATAGCAATGACTTGGAGGAAGGGACTGACTGTATTGTAGCCAAATTTGCTGCTGATACAAAGCAAATTTTGCTGTACCACCCACAATGATGCCCGATGGTGTTGGGGGCCGGATAATCCCACCCAACGAAGGGATAGAGGGAGGTTACATGAATGGGCAAAAAATTTGACAGAGTCCTAATGTGGGAAGATGTGAGGCTGTCCACTTTAGCAGGAAGAACAGAAAAGCAGAATATTATTAAAATGGAGAGAGACTCCAGAATGCTGCAGTACAGAGGGATCTGGGTGTCCATGAATCACATGAAGTTAGCACACAGGTACAGCAAGTGATTAGGAAGGGAAATGGAATGTTGGGGTTTATTGCAAGGGTGATGAAGTATAAAAGTAGGGAGGTTTTGTTACAGCTGTACAGAGCATTGGTGAGACCACACCTACAGTACTGTGTACAGTTTTGATCTCTGTATTTAAGGAGGGATATACTTGCATTGGAAGCTGTTCAGAGAAGGTTCACTCGGCTGATTCCTGGGCTGAAGGGGTTTGTCTTATGAGGAAAGGTTGAACAGGTTGGGCCTAGACCCATCGGAGTTTAGAACGAGGGGTGATCTTATTGAAACATATCAGATTCTGAGGGGGGGCTTGACAGGGTGGATGCTGGGAGAATGTTGAGCTAGATGATCAGCCACAATCGAATTGAATGGCAGAGCAGGCTCGAGGGGCTGAATGGCCAACACCTGGGCCTATATTCATATGGCACCTGCTTGAGGAATGCACATGGACTTGGAGGAATGTGAGACACACAAGCCGATGTCTTTTGTTTATTAATCTCCGAGTAAAGACCCTACAAACAATAAATCCACTTGCCTTACAAAGCAGCCTTTTAGTTTGATTTGTTCATTTACGATTATTCCTCACAAACTCTGTCAAAGCATCACCACAGGAGTTCTCAATTAAACAGGAACCTGACTTGGGGTAAGTACAGGAGAGTTTACATGTAACAGGTAATGCTCTGGGGACCCAGGTTCAAATCCCACCACAGCAGATGATGAAATATGAATTCAATACAAACTTGGAATTAAAAGTCTAATAGTGACCATGAAACCATTGTCAATTGTTGTAAAAACCCATCTGGGTCACTAATGTCCTTTAGAGAAGGAAATCTGCTGTCCTTACCTGGTCTGGCCTACATGTGACTCCAGACCCACAGCAATGTGGTTGGCTCTTGATGGTCTAGCCAGACACTCAGTTGTAACAAACTGCCACAGAAATTCCTTTTGGATAAGGAATGAAACCAGATGGACCACCCAGCATCGGCCTAGGCACTGGAAACAACAATGACAATCTCAGCCCTGTCGACCCTGCAAAGTCCTCTTTAATAACATCCGGGGGCCTGTGCCAAAATTGGGAGAGCTGTCTCACAGATTAATCAAACAACAGCCTGACATAGTCATCCTCATAGAACCATACCTTACAGACAATGTCCCAGACACCATCACCATCCCTGGGTATGTCCTGTCCCACCAACAGGACAGACACAGCAGAGGAGGCAGCACAGTGGTATACAGTCAGGAGGGAGTTGCCCTGGGAGTCCTCAACATCAACTCTGGACCCCATGAAGTCTCAGGACATCAGGTCAAACATGGGCAAGGAAACCCCCTGCTGAGTACCATGTACCACCCTCCCTCAGCTGATGAATCAGTGCCCCTCCATGTTAAACACCATTTGGAGGAAGCACTGAGGGTGGCAAGGGCACAGAATGTACTCTGGGTGGAAGACTTCAATGTCCATCACTAAGAGTGGCTCGGTAACACCACTACAGACCAAGCTGGCCGAGTCCTAAAGGACATAGCTGCTAGATTGGGTCTGCAGCAGGTGGTGAGGGAAAAACATACTTGACCTCATCCTCACCAAGCTGCCTGTCACAGATACATCTGTCCATGCCAGTATCGGTAGGAGTGACCACCGCACAGTCATTGTGGAGATGAAGTCCCACCTTCACATTGAGGATACCCTCCATCGTGATGTGTGGCACTACCACCGTGCTATATGGGATAGATTTTAAACAGATCTAGCAACTCAAGACTGGGCATCCATGAGGTGCTGTGGGCCATCAGCAGCAGCAGAATTGTACTCGAATACAATCTGTAACCTCATGGCCCAGCATAACCCCCACTCTACCATTACCATCAAGCCAGGGGATCAACCCTGGTTCGATGAAGAGTGCAGGAGGGCATGTCAGGAGCAGCACCAGGCATGCCTAAAAATGAGGTATCAACCTGGTGAAGCTATAACACAGGACTACCTGCATACCAAACAGCATAAGCAGCAAGTGATAGACAGAGCTAAGCGATCCCACAACCAACAGATCAGATCTAAGCTCTGCAGTCCTGCCACATCCAATCATGAATGGTGGTGGACAATTAAACAACTCACTGGAGGAGGAGGCTCCACAAATATCCCCATCCTCAATGATGGGGGAGCCCAGCACATCAGTGCAAAAGATAAGGCTGAAGCATTTGCAACAATCTTCAGACAGAAGGGCCGAGTAGATGATCCATCTCGGCCTCCTCCAGAGGTCCCCAGCATCATAGATACCAGTCTTTAGCCAATTCAATTCACTCCACATGATATCAAGAAACAGCTGAAGGTACTGGATACTGCAAAGGCTATGGGCCCTGACAATAGTCCGGCAATAGTACTGAATACTTGTGCTCCAGAACTTGCAGCACCCTTAGCCAAGCTGTTCCGGTACAGCTACAACACCGGCATCTACCCAGCAATGTGGAAAATTGCCCAGGTATGTCCTGTACACAAAAAGCAGGACAAATCCAACCCAGCCAATTACCACCCCATCTACTCTCCATCATCAGTAAAGTGATGGAAGGGGTCATCAACAGTGCTATCAAGCAGCACTTGCTTAGCAATAACCTGCTCACTGACGCCCAGTTTGGGTTCTGCCAGGGCCACTCAGCTCCTGACCTCATTACAACCTTGGTTCAAACATGGACAAAAGAGCTGAACTCCTGAGGTGAGGTGAGAGTGACTGCCCTTGACATCAAGGCCGCATTTGACCGAGTGAGGCATCAAGGAGCCCTAGCAAAACTGGAGTCAATGGGAATCAGGGGGAAAACTCTCCACTGGTTGGAGTCATACCTAGCACAAAGGAAGATGGTTGTGGTTGTTGGGGTCAGTCATCTCAGCTCCAGGACATCACTGCAGGAGTTCCTCAGGGTAGTGTCCTAGGCCCAACCATCTTCAGCTGCTTCATCAATGACCTTCCTTCCATCATAAGGTCAGAAGTGGGGATGTTCGCTGATGATTGCACAATGTTCAGCACCATTCACAACTCCTCAGATACTGAAGCAGTCCATGTCCAAATGCAGCAAGACCTGGACAACATTCAGTCTTGGGCTGACAAGTGGCAAGTAACATTCACACCACACAAGTGCCAGGCAATGACCATCTCCAACAAGAGAGAATCTAACTATCGCCCCTTGACATTCAATGGCATTACCATCGCTGAATTCCCCACTATCAACATCCTGGGGGTTACTATTGACCAGAAACTGAACTGGACCAGCCATATAAATACTGTGGCTACAAGAGCAGGTCAGAGGCTGGGAATCCTGCAGTGAGTAACTCACCTCCTGACTCCCCAAAGTCTGTCCACTATCTACAAGGCACAAGTCAGGAGTGTGATGGAATACTCTCAACTTACCTGGATGAGTGCAGCTCCCACAACACTCAAGAAGCTCGACACCATCCAGGACAAAGTAGCCCCGCTTGATTGGCACCACATCCATAAACATTCACCCCCTCCACCACCGATGCACAGTAGCAGCAGTGTGTCCCATCTACAAGATGCACTGCAGGAACTCACCAAGGCTCCTTAGACAGCACCTTCCAAACCCACAACCACTACCATCTAGAAGGACAAGGGCAACAGACACATGGGGAACACCACCACATGGAAGTTCCCCTCCAAGTCACTCACCATCCTGACTTGGAAATATATCACCATTCCTTCACTGTCACTGGGTCAAAATCCTGGAACTCCCTCCCTAACAGCACTGTGGGTGTACCTACACCACATGGACTGCAGCGGTTCAAGAAGGCAGCTCACCCCCACCTTCTCAAGGGCATTTAGGGATGGGCAATAAATGCTGGCCCAGCCAGTGAAACCCACATCCCATGAATGAAAATTACGTTCTATGATTCAATGCTTTATAGATTGGAGTTAAATCTGAAGTTTGATCCAAAGGAGAAGGTGAGTTTCTGGGAGATTTCTCTTCTTCCTGCTCGAACGTCAATATTTTTCTGGGATTTTGCTGCAACTTTTGCATTGAAGGAATGGAGAAATCCCAGGAGTTTTCACTGCCCAGATATTGAATTGGAATTGAGTTGCAATGGCTCAATTGTACCACATGGTGGCAGTGACAGCTGGACACCCAGCTCACGGTGAACGCGGGTGTGGACAGGACAAACCAGCCTGTCAGTTCAAGCTGGTAGTGCTGATAACCAGCACTTTTCCACCAGATTTACTTACTTTTCATTGTCAGGAGCTTTGTCAGTTAAAGGGAAACACCTTCCTCAAAGCTGACACTTCTTCCAAAGCTCCTGCATTCAGAAGTCTCAGCGTTCGTTCAGTGAAAACCAGACACTGCCTTGGCAAAATGCTCTGGCATCTGTTAGTGTGAAGATAGACGTGATTGTTTTTAATATTTTAGAAAGACGGTGGTATGCTATAAAGAGGGCTGTGTGTGTGTGTGTGTGTGTATGTGTCCAGGATTAGTTAAACTGGGGGCGAGGTTAGGTAAGGGACTGAGAGATGAAAGGTTGGTTCAGTATTTGTAGCGAGAGGTTGGTGAGGTTGGATTTCCATGTATAAGTAGGTTGGGAGAAATTTGCATTGTGAGATAAGTTGGGACTTGTCTTTTCAGCTGTTCAATTTGAAAAGGGAGTTTAGAAGTGACATGGGACTTTTACAATTTACAAAGGCTTCATGAGTATAACAAGGAAATTTTATTTGACCCAAAACCGGAGGCAGTAGGAATAGATGAAAGATATTTTGTTTGGAAAAGTTTGAGTTCAAAGAGTTCAAAATGGAGTCTAAGATGAAAGGGGAAAGATATTTAAGGAGAGATGTTTAGTTGAATTGTGTTGGCTGTGGTGCAATGTCCTGAGGCCAGCTCTGTACTGAGAAAAATTGTAACATTTCAAACACTGAGAGCAGAACAGTCCTTGTTTGAGAAAGCAGGTTGTTTTCAGAGCTTTCTTGGATTTCCATGGCAGAGTGGAAGACTCTGAGAAGTCATGTGCAATACTTAATACAAAAGTGAGAGCGGTATTTACCTAGGGAAATATTACTGGATTTTATGGTTAAAAATCTATAAGGGAGCTGTTGCCAAGTAGTTTACTTGTGTGTTCTGACCAAGTGGGTTTTTTGGGGGATGGTTTGTAAAAGGATTTCAACTGTGTCTTTTTAATCTTGTCAACAAATCTATTCATTTTAAAATCCTATAAGTGTTACTGGCATTCTATGCTTCTGTGATCAGTAATTGCAAATTGCAAATAAAAATGTTATCATCAGTGAGACAAGATTCCCTCTGGGGTTTGGCTTGCTCAGTGACTAACATTAGCTGTGGTCATAACAGTTAGAAATATGCTGCTCGACTACGGAAGGCATCACAGTATATTCATCAAGGGAGCAGAAAGCACATCAGAGCCCAGCACAATGTGACATCCTCAACCGCCCCCACATTCAGCCGAGACCCCATCTGTACCCTAAAGGCGATGAAAATTATCCTATGGCACAATTTGAAGTGGAACGAGTGTGGGACAGAATAAGAGCGGGATGGAGTGAGTGTTGGATGGAGTGAGTGTGGGATGGAGTGAATGTGGAATGGAGTGAGTGTGGAATGGAGTGAGTGTGGGACACAGTGAGTGTGCGATGGAGTGAGTGTGGGATGGAGTGTGTGAGGAATGGAGTGAGTGTGGAATGGAGTGAGTGTGGGATGGAGTGTGTGAGGAATGGAGTGAGTGTGGAATGGAGTGAGTGCGGGATGGAGTGTGTGTGGGATGGAGTGAGTTTGGGATGGAGGGAGTGTGGGATGGAGTGTGTGTGGGATGGAGTGAGTGTGGGATGGAGTGAGTGTGGGACGGAGTGAGTGTGGGACGGAGTGAGTGTGGGATGTAGTGAGTGTGAGACCGAGTGAGTGTGGGATGGAGTGAGTGTGGGATGGAGTGAGTGTGGGATGGAGTGAGTGTGAGACCGAGTGAGTGTGAGACGGATTGAGTGTGGGATGGAGTGAGTGTGGGATGGAGTGAGTGTGGGATGGAGTGAGTGTGAGACGGAGTGAGTGTGGGATGGAGTGAATGTGGAATGGAGTGAGTGTGGAATGGAGTGAGTGTGGGACAGAGTGAGTGCGGGATGGAGTGAGTGTTGGATGGAGTGAGTGTGGGACACAGTGAGTGTGCGATGGAGTGAGTGTGGGATGGAGTGAGTGTGGAATGGAGTGAGTGCGGGATGGAGTGTGTGTGGGATGGAGTGAGTTTGGGATGGAGGGAGTGTGGGATGGAGTGTGTGTGGGATGGAGTGAGTGTGGGATGGAGTGAGTGTGGGACGGAGTGAGTGTGAGACCGAGTGAGTGTGAGACGGATTGAGTGTGGGATGGAGTGAGTGTGGGATGGAGTGAGTGTGAGACGGAGTGAGTGTGGGATGGAGTGAGTGTGGGATGGAGTGAGTGTGAGACGGAGTGAGTGTGAGACGGATTGAGTGTGGGATGGAGTGTGTGAGGGATGGGGTGAGTGTGGAATGGAGTGAGTGTGTGGCAGAATGAGTGTGAGACGGATTGAGTTTGGGATCGAGTGAGTGTGAGACGGATCGAGTGTGGGATGTGGTGAGTGTGGAATTGAGTGTGTGTGGGATGGACTGAGTGTGGGATGGAGTGAGTGTGGGATGGAGTGAGTGTGTGATGGAGTGTGTGGGATGGAGTGAGTTTGGGATGGACTAAGTGTGGGATGGAGTGAGTGTGGGATGGAGTGAGTGTGGGATGGAGTGAGTGCGGGACGGAGTGAGTGTGTGATGGAGTGTGTGGGATGGAGTGAGTTTGGGATGGACTAAGTGTGGGATGGAGTGAGTGTGGGATGGAGTGAATGTGGGATGGAGTGAGTGCGGGACGGAGTGAGTTTGGGATGGAGTGAGTGTGGGATGGACTGAGTGTGGGATGGAGTGAGTGTGGGATGGACTGAGTGTGGGATGGAGTGTGTGTGGGATGGAGTGAGTGTGGGATGGAGTGTGTGTGGGATGAAGTGAGTGTGGGTTGGAGTGAGTGCGGGACGGAGTGAGTGTGGGACGGAGTGTGTGTGGGATGAAGTGAGTGTGGGTTGGAGTGAGTATGGGTTGGAGTGAGTGCGGGATGGAGTGAGTGTGGAATGGAGTGAATGTGGGATGGAGTGAGTGCGGGACGGAGTGATTGCGGGTCGGAGTGAGTGTGGGATGGAGTGTGTGTGAGATGGAGTGAGTGTGGGTTGGAGTGAGTGTGAGGCGGAGTGAGTGTGGGACGGAGTGAGTGCGGGATGGAGTGAATGTGGATGGAGTGAGTGCGGGACGGAGTGATTGCGGGATGTGGTGAGTGTGGGATGGAGTGAGTGTGGGATGGAGTGTGTATGGGACGGAGTGAGTGTGAGACGGAGTGAGTGTGAGGCGGAGTGAGTGTGAGACGGATTGAGTTTGGGATTGAGTGTGTGTGGGACGGAGTGAGTGTGGGATGGAGTGAGTGTGGAGTGGAGTGAGTGTGGGATGGAGTGAGTTTGGAATGGAGTGAGTGTGGAATGGAGTGAGTGCTGGATGGAGTGAGTGTGGGATGGAGTGTGTGCGTGACAGAGTGAGTGTGGGTTGGAGTGAGTGTGGGACTGAGTGAGTGTGGGATGGAGTGAGTGTTGAATGGAGTGAGTGTGGGATGGAGTGAGTGTGGGATGGAGTGAGTGTGGGACTGATTGAGTGTGGGATGGAGTGAGTGTGGGATGGAGTGAGTGTGGAATGGAGGAAGTGTGGGACTGAGTGAGTGTGGGATGGAGTGAGTGTGGGATGAAGTGAGTGCTGGATGGAGTGAGTGTTGGATGGAGCGAGTGCAGGATGGAGTGAGTGTGGGATGGAGTGAGTGTGGAATGGAGTGAGTGTGGGATGGAGTGAGTGTGGGATGGGGTGTGTGTGGGACGGAGTGAGTGTGGGATGGAGTGAGTGTGAGGCGGAATGAGTGTGAGAAGGATTGAGTGTGGGATGGAGTGAGTGTGGTATGGAGTGAGTGTGGAATGGAGTGAGTGTGGGATGGAGTGAGTGTGGGATGGAGTGAGTGTGGGATGGAGTGAGTGTGGGATGGAGTGAGTGTGGGTTGGAGTGAGTGTGGAATGGAGTGAGTGTTGAATGGAGTGAGTGTGGAATGGAGTGAGTGTTGGATGGAGTGAGTGTGGGATGGAGTGAGTGTGGGATTGAGTGAGTGTGGGATGGAGTGGGTGTGGGATGGAGTGTGTGTGGGATGGAGTGAGTGTGGGATGGAGTGAGTGTGGGATGGAGTGAGTGTGGGATGGAGTGTGTGAGGAATGGAGTGAGTGTGGGACTGAGTGAGTGTGGGACGGAGTGAGTGTGGAATGGAGTGAGTGTGGGACGGAGTGTGTGTGGGACGGAGTGAGTGTGGGATGGAGTGAGTGCGGGATGGAGTGAGTGTGGGATGGAGTGAGTGTGGGATGGAGTGAGTGTGGGATGGAGTGAGTTTGGGATGGAGTGAGTGTGGGTTGGAGTGAGTGAGCCACAGTGTGAGTGTGGGATGGAGTGAGTGTGGAATGGAGTGAGTGTGGAATGGAGTGAGTGTGGAATGGAGTGAGTGTTGGATGGAGTGAGTGTTGGATGGAGTGAGTGTTGGATGGAGTGAGTGTTGGATGGAGTGAGTGTGGGATGGAGTGAGTGTGGGATGGAGTGGGTGTGGAATGGAGTGAGTGTGGAATGGAGTGAGTGTGGAATGGAGTGAGTGTTGGATGGAGTGAGTGTGGAATGGAGTGAGTGTGGGATGGAGTGAGAGTGGGATGGAGTGAGTGCGGGACGGAGTGAGTGTGAGACTGATTGAGTGTGGGATGGAGTGAGTGTGGAATGGAGTGAGTGTTGGATGGAGTGTGTGTGGTATGGAGTGAGTGTGGGATTGAGTGAGTGTGGGATGGAGTGAGTGTGGGATGGAGTGAGTGTGGGATGGAGTGAGTGTGGGATGGAGTGTGTGTGGGACGGAGTGAGTGTGGGATGGAGTGGGAGTGGGATGGAGTGAGTGTGGGATGGAGTGAGTGTGGGATGGAGTGAGTGCGGAAGGAGTGAGTGTGGGATGGAGTGAGTGTGGGACGGAGTGAGTGTGAGACTGATTGCGTCTGGGATGGAGTGAGTGTGGATAGGAGTGAGTGAGCCACAGTGTGAGTGTGGGATGGAGTGAGTGTGGGATGGAGTGAGTTTGGGATGGAGTGAGTGTGGAATGGAGTGAGTGTTGGATGGAGTGAGTGTGGGATGGAGTGAGTGTGGGATGGAGTGAGTGCGGGATGGAGTGAGTGTGGGATGGAGTGAGTGTGGGATGGAGTGAGTGTGGGATGGAGTGTTTGTGGGACGGAGTGAGTGTGGGATGGAGTGAGTTTGGGATGGAGTGAGTGTGGGTTGGAGTGAGTGAGCCACAGTGTGAGTGTGGGATGGAGTGAGTGTGGAATGGAGTGAGTGTGGAATGGAGTGTTGGATGGAGTGTGGGTGGGATGGAGTGAGTGTTGGATGGAGTGAGTGTTGGATGGAGTGAGTGTGGGATGGAGTGAGTGTGGAATGGAGTGAGTGTGGAATGGAGTGAGTGTTGGATGGAGTGAGTGTGGGATGGAGTGAGTGTGGGATGGATTGTGTGAGGAATGGAGTGAGTGTGGGATGGAGTGAGTGCGGGACGGAGTGAGTGTGAGACTGATTGAGTGTGGGATGGAGTGAGTGTGGAATGGAGTGAGTGTTGGATGGAGTGTGTGTGGTATGGAGTGAGTGTGGGATTGAGTGAGTGTGGGATGGAGTGAGTGTGGGATGGAGTGAGTGTGGGATGGAGTGAGTGTGGGATGGAGTGGGAGTGGGATGGAGTGAGTGTGGGATGGAGTGAGTGTGGGATGGAGTGAGTGCGGGACGGAGTGAGTGTGGGATGGAGTGAGTGCGGGACGGAGTGAGTGTGAGACTGATTGCGTCTGGGATGGAGTGAGTGTGGATAGGAGTGAGTGTGGGTTGGAGTGTGTGTGGATTGGAGTGAGTGTGGAATGGAGTGAGTTTGGGATGGAGTGAGTGTGGGACGGAGTGAGTGTGGGATGGAGTGGGTGTGCGATGGAGTGTGTGTGGGATGGAGTGAGTGTGGAATGGAGTGAGTGTGGGATGGAGTGAGTTTGGGATTGAGTGAGTGTGGAATGGAGTGAGTGTTGAATGGAGTGAGTGTGGAATGGAGTGAGTGTTGGATGGAGTGAGTGTGGGATGGAGTGAGTGTGGGATTGAGTGAGTGTGGGATGGAGTGGGTGTGGGATGGAGTGTGTGTGGGATGGAGTGAGTGTGGGATGGAGTGAGTGTGGGATGGAGTGAGTGTGGGATGGAGTGAGTGTGGGATTGAGTGAGTGTGGGATGGAGTGGGTGTGGGATGGAGTGTGTGTGGGATGGAGTGAGTGTGGGATGGAGTGAGTGTGGGATGGAGTGAGTGTGGGATGGAGTGTGTGAGGAATGGAGTGAGTGTGGGACGGAGTGTGTGTGGGACGGAGTGAGTGTGGGATGGAGTGAGTGCGGGATGGAGTGAGTGTGGGATGGAGTGTTTGTGGGACGGAGTGAGTGTGGGATGGAGTGAGTTTGGGAAGGAGTGAGTGTGGGATGGAGTGAGTTTGGGATTGAGTGAGTGTGGAATGGAGTGAGTGTTGAATGGAGTGAGTGTGGAATGGAGTGAGTGTTGGATGGAGTGAGTGTGGGATGGAGTGAGTGTGGGATTGAGTGAGTGTGGGATGGAGTGGGTGTGGGATGGAGTGTGTGTGGGATGGAGTGAGTGTGGGATGGAGTGAGTGTGGGATGGAGTGAGTGTGGGATGGAGTGAGTGTGGGATTGAGTGAGTGTGGGATGGAGTGGGTGTGGGATGGAGTGTGTGTGGGATGGAGTGAGTGTGGGATGGAGTGAGTGTGGGATGGAGTGAGTGTGGGATGGAGTGTGTGAGGAATGGAGTGAGTGTGGGACGGAGTGTGTGTGGGACGGAGTGAGTGTGGGATGGAGTGAGTGCGGGATGGAGTGAGTGTGGGATGGAGTGTTTGTGGGACGGAGTGAGTGTGGGATGGAGTGAGTTTGGGAAGGAGTGAGTGTGGGATGGAGTGAGTGAGCAACAGTGTGAGTGTGGGATGGAGTGAGTGTGGAATGGAGTGAGTGTTGGATGGAGTGTGTGTGGGATGGAGTGAGTGTGGAATGGAGTGAGTGTGGAATGGAGTGAGTGTTGGATGGAGTGAGTGTGGAATGGAGTGAGTGTTGGATGGAGTGAGTGTGGAATGGAGTGAGTGTGGGATGGAGTGAGTGTGGGATGGATTGTGTGAGGAATGGAGTGAGTGTGGGATGGAGTGAGTGCGGGACGGAGTGAGTGTGGAATGGAGTGAGTGTTGGATGGAGTGTGTGTGGTATGGAGTGAGTGTGGGATTGAGTGAGTGTGGGACGGAGTGAGTGTGGGACGAAGTGAGTGTGGGATGGAGTGAGTGTGGGATGGAGTGAGTGTGGGATGGAGTGAGTGTGGGATGGAGTGTGTGTGGGATGGAGTGAGTGTGGGATGGAGTGGGTGTGCGATGGAGTGTGTGTGGGATGGAGTGAGTGTGGGATGGAGTGAGTGTGGGATGGAGTGAGTGTGGGATGGAGTGAGTGTGAGCGGAATGAGTGTGAGATGGATTGAGTGTGGGATGGTGTGAGTGTGGGTTGGAGTGAGTGTGGGATGGAGTGATTGTGGGATGGAGTGAGTGTGGGATGGAGTGAGTGTGGGATGGAGTGAGTGTGGGATGGAGTGGGTGTGGGATGGAGTGTGTGTGTGATGGAGTGAGTGTGGGATGGAGTGAGTGTGGGATGGAGTGAGTGTGGGATGGAGTGTGTGTGGGATGGAGTGAGTTTGGGATGGAGGGAGTGTGGGATGGAGTGTGTGTGGGATGGAGTGAGTGTGGGATGGAGTGAGTGTGGGACGGAGTGAGTGTGGGATGGAGTGAGTGTGCGATGGAGTGAGTGTGGGACGGAGTGAGTGTGGGATGGAGTGTGTGTGGAATGGAGTGAGTGTGGGATGGAGTGTGTGTGGGATGGAGTGTGTGTGGGAAGGAGTGAGTGTGGGATGGAGTGAGTGCGGGACGGAGTGATTGCGGGTCGGAGTGAGTGTGGGATGGAGTGTGTGTGGGATGGAGTGAGTGTGGGTTGGAGCGAGTGCGGGATGGAGTGAATGTGGATGGAGTGAGTGCGGGACGGAGTGATTGCGGGATGTGGTGAGTGTGGGATGGAGTGAGTGTGGGATGGAGTGTGTATGGGACGGAGTGAGTGTGAGACGGAGTGAGTGTGAGGCGGAGTGAGTGTGAGACGGAGTGAGTGTGGGATGGAGTGAGTGTTGGATGGAGTTTGTGTGGAATGGAGTGAGTGTTGGATGGAGTTTGTGTGGAATGGAGTGACTGCTGGACGGAGTGAGTTCGGGACGGAGTGAGTATGGGACGGAGTGAGTGTGGGATGGAGTGAGTGTGGAGTGGAGTGAGTGTGGGATGGAGTGAGTTTGGAATGGAGTGAGTGTGGAATGGAGTGAGTGCTGGATGGAGTGAGTGTGGGATGGAGTGAGTTTTGAATGGAGTGAGTGTGGGATGGAGTGAGTGTGGGATGGAGTGAGTGTGGGACTGAGTGAGTGTGGGATGGAGTGAGTGTGGGATGGAGTGAGTGTGGGATGGAGTGAGTGTGGGATGGAGTGAGTGTGGGACGGAGGAAGTGTGGGACTGAGTGAGTGTTGGATGGAGTGAGTGCTGGATGGAGTGAGTGTGGGATGGAGCGAGTGCAGGATGGAGTGAGTGTGGGATGGAGTGAGTGTGGGATGGAGTGAGTGTGGAATTGAGTGAGTGTGGAATGGAGTGAGTGTGGGATGGAGTGAGTGTGGGATGGAGTGAGTGTGGAATTGAGTGAGTGTGGAATGGAGTGAGTGTGGAATGGAGTGAGTGTGGAATGGTGTGAGTGTGGGATGGAGTGAGTGTGGGATGGAGTGTGTGTGGGATGGAGTGAGTGTGGAATGGAGTGAGTGTGGGATGGAGTGTGTGTGGGACGGAGTGAGTGTGGGATGGAGTGGGAGTGGGATGGAGTGTGTGTGGGATGGAGTGAGTGTGGGATGGAGTGAGTGTGGGATGGAGTGAGTGTGGGATGGAGTGTGTGTGGGACGGAGTGAGTGTGGGATGGAGTGGGAGTGGGATGGAGTGTGTGTGGGATGGAGTGAGTGCGGGACGGAGTGAGTGTGCGATGGAGTGAGTGCGGGACGGAGTGAGTGTGAGACTGATTGCGTCTGGGATGGAGTGAGTGTGGATAGGAGTGAGTGAGCCACAGTGTGAGTGTGGGATGGAGTGAGTGTGGGATGGAGTGAGTTTGGGATTGAGTGAGTGTGGAATGGAGTGAGTGTTGAATGGAGTGAGTGTGGAATGGAGTGAGTGTTGGATGGAGTGAGTGTGGGATGGAGTGAGTGTGGGATGGAGTGAGTGCGGGATGGAGTGAGTGTGGGATGGAGTGAGTGTGGGATGGAGTGAGTGTGGGTTGGAGTGAGTTTGGGATGGAGTGAGTGTGGGTTGGAGTGAGTGAGCCACAGTGTGAGTGTGGTATGGAGTGAGTGTGGAATGGAGTGAGTGTGGAATGGAGTGAGTGTTGGATGGAGTGTGGGTGGGATGGAGTGAGTGTTGGATGGAGTGAGTGTTGGATGGAGTGAGTGTTGGATGGAGTGTGGGTGGGATGGAGTGAGTGTTGGATGGAGTGAGTGTTGGATGGAGTGAGTGTGGGATGGAGTGAGTGTGGAATGGAGTGAGTGTTGGATGGAGTGAGTGTGGGATGGAGTGAGTGTGGGATGGATTGTGTGAGGAATGGAGTGAGTGTGGGATGGAGTGAGTGCGGGACGGAGTGAGTGTGAGACTGATTGAGTGTGGGATGGAGTGAGTGTGGAATGGAGTGAGTGTTGGATGGAGTGTGTGTGGTATGGAGTGAGTGTGGGATTGAGTGAGTGTGGGATGGAGTGAGTGTGGGATGGAGTGAGTGTGGGATAGAGTGAGTGTGGGATGGAGTGTGTGTGGGACGGAGTGAGTGTGGGATGGAGTGGGAGTGGGATGGAGTGAGTGTGGGATGGAGTGAGTGTGGGATGGAGTGAGTGCGGGACGGAGTGAGTGTGGGATGGAGTGAGTGCGGGACAGAGTGAGTGTGAGACTGATTGCGTCTGGGATGGAGTGAGTGTGGATAGGAGTGAGTGAGCCACAGTGTGAGTGTGGGATGGAGTGAGTGTGGAATGGAGTGAGTGTGGGTTGGAGTGTGTGTGGATTGGAGTGAGTGTGGAATGGAGTGAGTGTGGGACGGAGTGAGTGTGGGATGGAGTGGGTGTGCGATGGAGTGTGTGTGGGATGGAGTGAGTGTGGAATGGAGTGGGTGTGGGATGGAGTGAGTTTGGGATTGAGTGAGTGTGGAATGGAGTGAGTGTTGAATGGAGTGAGTGTGGAATGGAGTGAGTGTTGGATGGAGTGAGTGTGGGATGGAGTGAGTGTGGGATTGAGTGAGTGTGGGATGGAGTGTGTGTGGGATGGAGTGTGTGTGGGATGGAGTGAGTGTGGGATGGAGTGAGTGTTGGATGGAGTGATTGTGGGATGGAGTGAGTGTGGGATGGAGTGTGTGAGGAATGGAGTGAGTGTGGGACGGAGTGTGTGTGGGACGGAGTGAGTGTGGGATGGAATGAGTGCGGGATGGAGTGAGTGTGGGATGGAGTGTTTGTGGGACGGAGTGAGTGTGGGATGGAGTGAGTTTGGGAAGGAGTGAGTGTGGGATGGAGTGAGTGAGCCACAGTGTGAGTGTGGGATGGAGTGAGTGTGGAATGGAGTGAGTGTGGAATGGAGTGAGTGTTGGATGGAGTGAGTGTGGAATGGAGTGAGTGTGGGATGGAGTGAGTGTGGGATGGATTGTGTGAGGAATGGAGTGAGTGTGGGATGGAGTGAGTGCGGGACGGAGTGAGTGTGGAATGGAGTGAGTGTTGGATGGAGTGTGTGTGGTATGGAGTGAGTGTGGGATTGAGTGAGTGTGGGATGGAGTGAGTGTGGGATGGAGTGAGTGTGGGATGGAGTGTGTGTGGGACGGAGTGAGTGTGGGATGGAGTGGGAGTGGGATGGAGTGAGTGTGGGATGGAGTGAGTGTGGGATGGAGTGAGTGCGGGACGGAGTGAGTGTGGGATGGAGTGAGTGCGGGACAGAGTGAGTGTGGGATGGAGTGAGTGTGGGATGGAGTGAGTGTGGGATGGAGTGGGTGTGCGATGGAGTGTGTGTGGGATGGAGTGAGTGTGGGATGGAGTGAGTGTGGGATGGAGTGAGTGTGGGTTGGAGTGAGTGTGGAATGGAGTGAGTGTGGAATGGAGTGATTGTGGGATGGAGTGAGTGTGGGAGGGAGTGAGTGTGGGATGGAGTGGGTGTGGGTTGGAGTGAGTGTGGAATGGAGTGAGTGTGGAATGGAGTGATTGTGGGATGGAGTGAGTGTGGGATGGAGTGAGTGTGGGATGGAGTGGGTGTGGGATGGAGTGTGTGTGTGATGGAGTGAGTGTGGGATGGAGTGAGTGTGGGATGGAGTGAGTGTGGGATGGAGTGTGTGTGGGATGGAGTGAGTTTGGGATGGAGGGAGTGTGGGATGGAGTGTGTGTGGGATGGAGTGAGTGTGGGATGGAGTGAGTGTGGGACGGAGTGAGTGTGGGATGGAGTGAGTGTGCGATGGAGTGAGTGTGGGACGGAGTGAGTGTGGGATGGAGTGTGTGTGGAATGGAGTGAGTGTGGGATGGAGTGTGTGTGGGATGGAGTGAGTGCGGGACGGAGTGAGTGTGAGGCGGAGTGAGTGTGAGACGGATTGAGTTTGGGATGGAGTGTGTGTGGGACGGAGTGAGTGTTGGATGGAGTTTGTGTGGAATGGAGTGAGTGTTGGATGGAGTTTGTGTGGAATGGAGTGAGTGTTGGATGGAGTTTGTGTGGGATGGAGTGAGTGCTGGACGGAGTGAGTTCGGGACGGAGTGAGTATGGGACGGAGTGAGTGTGGGATGGAGTGAGTTTGGAATGGAGTGAGTGTGGAATGGAGTGAGTGCTGGATGGAGTGAGTGTGGGATGGAGTGAGTTTTGAATGGAGTGAGTGTGGGATGGAGTGAGTGTGGGATGGAGTGAGTGTGGGATGGAGTGAGTGTGGGATGGAGTGAGTGTGGGATGGAGTGAGTGTGGGACGGAGGAAGTGTGGGACTGAGTGAGTGTTGGATGGAGTGAGTGCTGGATGGAGTGAGTGTGAGATGGAGCGAGTGCAGGATGGAGTGAGTGTGGAATTGAGTGAGTGTGGAATGGAGTGAGTGTGGGATGGAGTGAGTGTGGGTTGGAGTGAGTGTGGAATTGAGTGAGTGTGGAATGGAGTGAGTGTGGAATGGAGTGAGTGTGGAATGGTGTGAGTGTGGGATGGAGTGAGTGTGGGATGGAGTGTGTGTGGGATGGAGTGGGTGTGGGATGGAGTGTGTGTGGGATGGAGTGAGTGTGGGATGGAGTGAGTGTCGGATGGAGTGAGTGTGGGATGGAGTGAGTGTGGAATGGTGTGAGTGTGGGATGGAGTGAGTGCGGGATGGAGTGAGTGTGGGATGGAGTGAGTGTGAGGCGGAATGAGTGTGAGAAGGATTGAGTGTGGGATGGAGTGAGTTTGGGTTGGAGTGAGTGTGGGATGGAGTGAGTGTGGGATGGAGTGTGTGTGGGATGGAGTGAGTGTGGGATGGAGTGAGTGTGGGACGGAGTGTTTGTGGGACGGAGTGAGTGTGGGATGGATTGTGTGAGGAATGGAGTGAGTGTGGGATGGAGTGAGTGTGGGATGGAGTGTGTGTGGAATGGAGTGAGTGTGGGACGGAGTGAGTGCGGGACGGAGTGAGTGTGAGACTGATTGAGTGTGGGATGGAGTGAGTGTGGGATGGAGTGTGTGAGGGATGGGGTGAGTGTGGGATGGAGTGAGTGTGGGATGGAGTGTGTGTGGGATGGAGTGAGTGTGGGATGGAGTGAGTGTGGAAAGGAGTGAGTGTGGGATGGAGTGAGTGTGGGATGGAGTGTGTGTGGGATGAAGTGAGTGTGGAATGGAGTGAGTGTGGGATGGAGTGAGTTTGGGATGGACTAAGTGTGGGATGGAGTGAGTGTGGGAGGGAGTGAGTGTGGGATGGAGTGGGTGTGGGTTGGAGTGAGTGTGGAATGGAGTGAGTGTGGGATGGAGTGTGTGTGGGATGGAGTGAGTGTGGGATGAAGTGAGTGTGGGTTGGAGTGAGTGCGGGACGGAGTGTGTGTGGGATGAAGTGAGTGTGGAATGGAGTGAGTGTGGAATGGAGTGAATGTGGGATGGAGTGAGTGCGGGACGGAGTGATTGCGGGATGGAGTGAGTGTGGGATGGAGTGTGTGTGGGATGGAGTGAGTGTGGGTTGGAGTGAGTTTGAGGCAGAGGGAGTGTGGGACGGAGTGAGTGCGGGATGGGGTGAGTGTGGGACCGAGTGAGTGCGGGACGGAGTGTGTGTGGGATGGAGTGTGTGTGGGATGGAGTGAGTGTGGAGTGGAGTGAGTGTGGGATGGAGTGAGTTTGGAATGGAGTGAGTGTGGGATGGAGTGAGTGCTGGATGGAGTGAGTGTGGGATGGAGCGAGTGTGGGACGGAGTGAGTGTGGGATGGAGTGAGTGTGGGATGGAGTGAGTGCTGGATGGAGTGAGTGTGGGATGGAGTGAGTGTGGGATGGAGTGAGTGTGGGACGGAGTGAGTGTGGATGGAGTGAGTGTGGGATGGAGTGAGTGTGGGATGGAGTGAGTGTGGGATGGAGTGAGTGTGGAATGGAGTGAGTGTTGGATGGAGTGAGTGTGGGATGGAGTGAGTGTGGGACTGAGTGAGTGTGGGATGGAGTGAGTGTTGAATGGAGTGAGTGTGGGATGGAGTGAGTGTGGGATGGAGTGAGTGTGGGACGGAGTGAGTGTGGGACTGAGTTAGTGTGGGATGGAGTGAGTGTGGGAGGGAGTGAGTGTGGGATGGAGTGTGTGTTGGATGGAGTGAGTGTGGGATGGAGTGAGTGTGGGATGGAGTGAGTGTGGGACGGAGCGAGTGCGGGACGGAGTGAATGTGGGACGGAGTGAGTGTGGGATGGAGTGAGTGTCGAATGGAGTGAGTGTGGGACTCAGTGAGTGTGGGATGGAGTGAGTGTGCGACGGAGTGAGTGTGGGACGGAGTGAGTGCGGGATGGAGCGAATGTGGATGGATTGAGTGTGGGACGGAGTGATTGCGGGATGGAGCGAGTGTGGGATGGAGTGTGTGAGGGACGGAGTGAGTTTGAGACGGAGTGATTGTGAGGCGGAGTGAGTGTGAGACGGATTGAGTTTGGGATGGAGTGTGTGTGGGATGGACTGAGTGTGGGATGGAGTGAGTGTTGGATGGAGTGTGTGTGGGATGGAGTGAGTGTGGGATGGAGTGAGTGTGGGATGGAGTGAGTGTGGGATGGAGTGAGTGTGGGATGGAGTGTGTGGGATGGAGTGAGTGTGGGATGGAGTGAGTGTGGGATGAGTGTGGGATGGAGTGAGTGTGGGATGGAGTGAGTGTGGGATGGAGTGAGTGTGGATGGAGTGAGTGTGGAATGGAGTGAGTGTGGGATGGAGTGAGTGTGGATGGAGTGTGTGTGGGATGGAGTGAGTGTGGAGGAGTGAGTGTGGGATGGAGTGAGTGTGGGATGGAGTGAGTGTGGGACGGAGTGAGTGTGGGATGGAGTGAGTGTGGGAAGGAGTGAGTGTGGAATGGAGTGAGTGTGGAGTGGAGTGAGTTTGGGACGGAGTGAGTTTGGAATGGAGTGAGTGTGGGATGGAGTGAGTGCTGGATGGAGTGAGTGTGGGATGGAGTGAGTGTGGGATGGAGTGAGTGTGGGATGGAGTGAGTGTGGGATGAAGTGAGTGTGGGTTGGAGTGAGTGTGGGTTGGAGTGAGTGTGGGATGGAGTGAGTGTGAAATGGAGTGAGTGTGGGATGGAGTGTGTGCTGGATGGAGTGAGTGTGGGATGGAGTGAATGTGGGACAGAGTGAGTGTGGGATGGAGTGAGTGTGGGACGGAGTGAGTGTGCGACGGAGTGAGTGTGGGATGGAGTGTGTGGGATGGAGTGAGTTTGGGATGGACTAAGTGTGGGATGGAGTGAATGTGGGATGGAGTGAGTGTGGGACGGAGTGAGTGCGGGATGGAGCGAATGTGGATGGATTGAGTGTGGGACGGAGTGATTGCGGGATGGAGCGAGTGTGGGATGGAGTGAGTGTGGGACGGAGTGAGTGTGGGATGGAGTGTGTGTGGGATGGAGTGACTGTGGGATGGAGTGAGTGTGGAATGGAGTGAGTGTGGGATGGAGTGAGTGTGGAATGGAGTGAGTGTGGGATGGAGTGTGTGTGGGATGGAGTGAGTGTGGAATGGAGTGAGTGTGGGAAGGAGTGAGTGTGAGACGGATTGAGTGTGGGACGGAGTGAGTGTGGGATGGAGTGAGTGTGGGATGGAGTGAGTGTGGAATGGAGTGAGTGTGGGATGGAGTGAGTGTGGAATGGAGTGAGTGTGGGATGGAGTGTGTGTGGGATGGAGTGAGTGTGGAATGGAGTGAGTGTGGGATGGAGTGAGTGCGGGATGGAGTGAGTGTGGGATGGAGTGTGTGTGGGACGGAGTGAGTGTGGGATGGAATGAGTGCGGGACGGAGTGAATGTGAGACTGATTGAGTGTGGGATGGAGTGAGTGTGGAATGGAGTGAGTGTGCGATGGAGTGAGTGTGAGACTGATTGAGTGTGGGATGGAGTGAGTGTGGAATGGAGTGAGTGTGCGATGGAGTGAGTGTGAGACTGATTGAGTGTGGGATGGAGT
This sequence comes from Carcharodon carcharias, assembly GCF_017639515.1. NCBI lineage: Eukaryota > Metazoa > Chordata > Chondrichthyes > Lamniformes > Lamnidae > Carcharodon > Carcharodon carcharias. Next base: position 2,433,259 of record NC_054507.1, read on the forward strand.
GAGTGTGGAATGGAGTGAGTGTGCGATGGAGTGAGTGTGAGACTGATTGAGAGTGAGTGGGAATGAGTGAGTGTGGATGGAGTGAGTGTGGATGGAGTGAGTGTGGATGGAGTGAGTGTTGATGGAGTGAGTGTGGGATGGAGTGAGTGTGGGATGGAGTGAGTGTGGGATGGAGTGAGTGTGGGATGGAGTGAGTGTGGGATGGAGTGAGTGTGGGATGGAGTGAGTGTGGGACGGAGTGAGTGTGGGATGGAGTGAGTGTGGATGGAGTGAGTGTGGGATGGAGTGAGTGTGGGATGGAGTGAGTGTGGGATGGAGTGAGTGTGGGATGGAGTGAGTGTGGGATGGAGTGAGTGTGGGATGGAGTGAGTGTGGGATGGAGTGAGTGTGGGGGAGTGTGGGAGGAGTGAGTGTGGGATGGAGTGAGTGTGGGATGGAGTGAGTGTGGGATGGAGTGAGTGTGGGATGGAGTGAGTGTGGGATGGAGTGAGTGTGGAATGGAGTGAGTGTGGGATGGAGTGAGTGTGGGATGGAGTGAGTGTGGGATGGAGTGAGTGTGGGATGGAGTGAGTGTGGATGGAGTGAGTGCGGGACGGAGTGAGTGTGGGATGGAGTGAGTGTTGGATGGAGTGAGTGGGGATGAGTGAGTGCTGGATGGAGTGAGTGTGGGATGGAGTGAGTGTGGAATGGAGTGAGTGTGGGATGGAGTGAGTGTGGAATGGAGTGAGTGTGGGATGGAGTGAGTGTGGGATGGAGTGAGTGTGGGATGGAGTGAGTGTGGGATGGAGTGAGTGTGGAATGGAGTGAGTGCTGGACGGAGTGAGTGTGGGATGGAGTGAGTGTGGATGGAGTGAGTGTTGGATGAGTGATTGTGGGATGGAGTGATTGAGGATTGAGTGGAGTGAGTGTGGAATGGAGTGAGTGCTGGAATGGAGTGAGTGTGGGATGGAGTGAGTGTGGGACTGGAGTGAGTGTGGGACTGGAGTGAGTGTGGGATGGGAGTGAGTGTGGAATGGAGTGAGTGTGGGATGGAGTGAGTGTGGATGGAGTGAGTGTGGATGGAGTGAGTGTGGGATGGAGTGAGTGTGGGATGGAGTGAGTGTGGATGGAGTGAGTGTGGGATGGAGTGAGTGTGGATGGAGTGAGTGTGGAATGGAGTGAGTGTGGAATGGAGTGTGTGTGGGATGGAGTGAGTGTGGATGGAGTGAGTGTGGGATGGAGTGAGTGTGGGATGGAGTGAGTGTGGGATGGAGTGAGTGTGGATGGAGTGAGTGTGGGATGGAGTGAGTGTGGGATGGAGTGAGTGTGATGGAGTGAGTGTGGGATGGAGTGAGTGTGGGATGGAGTGTGTGGGATGGAGTGAGTGGGATGGAGTGAGTGTGGGATGGAGTGAGTGTGGGATGGAGTGAGTGTGGGATGGAGTGAGTGTGGGATGGAGTGAGTGTGGGATGGAGTGAGTGTGGGATGGAGTGAGTGTGGGATGGAGTGAGTGTGACGGAGTGAGTGTGGGATGGAGTGAGTGTGGGATGGAGTGAGTGTGGGATGGAGTGAGTGTGGGATGGAGTGAGTGTGGGATGGAGTGAGTGTGGGATGGAGTGAGTGTGGAATGGAGTGAGTGTGGATGGAGTGAGTGTGGGATGGAGTGAGTGTGGGATGGAGTGAGTGTGGGATGGAGTGAGTGTGGAATGGAGTGAGTGTGGGATGGAGTGAGTGTGGGATGGAGTGAGTGTGGGATGGAGTGAGTGTGGGATGGAGTGAGTGTGGGATGGAGTGAGTGTGGGATGGAGTGAGTGTGGGATGGAGTGAGTGTGGGATGGAGTGAGTGTGGGATGGAGTGAGTGTGGGATGGAGTGAGTGTGGATGGAGTGAGTGTGGGATGGAGTGAGTGTGGGATGGTGTGAGTGTGCGATGGAGTGAGTGTGGGATGGAGTGAGTGTGGGATGGAGTGAGTGTGGGATGGAGTGAGTGTGGGATGGAGTGAGTGTGGGATGGAGTGAGTGTGGGATGGAGTGAGTGTGGGATGGAGTGAGTGTGGGATGGAGTGAGTGTGGGACGGAGTGAGTGTGGGATGGAGTGAGTGTGGGACTGAGTGAGTGTGGGATGGAGTGAGTGTGGGATGGAGTGAGTGTGGGATGGAGTGAGTGTGGGATGGAGTGAATGTGGATGGAGTGAGTGTGGGATGGAGTGAGTGTGGGATGGAGTGAGTGTGGGATGGAGTGAGTGTGGGATGGAGTGAGTGTGGGATGGAGTGAGTGTGGAATGGAGTGAGTGTGGGATGGAGTGAGTGTGGGACGGAGTGAGTGTGGGATGGAGTGAGTGTGGGATGGAGTGAGTGTGGGATGGAGTGAGTGTGGATGGAGTGAGTGCGTAACGGAGTGATTGCGGGATGGAGTGAGTGTGGGATGGAGTGAGTGTGGGATGGAGTGAGTGTGGGATGGAGTGAGTGTGGGATGGAGTGAGTGTGGGATGGAGTGAGTGTGGGATGGAGTGAGTGTGGGATGGAGTGAGTGTGGATGGAGTGAGTGTGGATGGAGTGAGTGTGGATGGAGTGAGTGTGGGATGGAGTGAGTGTGGGATGGAGTGAGTGTGGATGGAGTGAGTGTGGGATGGAGTGAGTGTGGATGGAGTGAGTGTGGGATGGAGTGAGTGTGGGATGGAGTGAGTGTGGGATGGAGTGAGTGTGGGATGGAGTGAGTGTGGGATGGAGTGAGTGTGGAATGGAGTGAGTGTGGGATGGAGTGAGTGTGGACGGAGTGAGTGAGGGATGGATGTGAGTGAGGGAATGGAGTGTGTGTGGATGGAGTGAGTGCTGGACTGGAGTGAGTGTTGGAAGCGAGTGAGTGTGGATGGAGTGAGTGTGGGATGGAGTGAGTGTGGATGGAGTGAGTGCGGGATGGAGTGAGTGGGGATGGAGTGAGTGTGGAAGGAGTGAGTGAGGGACGAGTGAAGTGTGGGATGGAGTGAGTGTGGAATGGAGTGAGTGTGGATGAGTGAGTGTGGGACGGAGAGAGTGTTTGGGACGGAGTGAGTGTGGGACTGGAGTGAGTGTGGATGTAGTGAGTGTCTGGAAGGAGTGAGTGCGGGATGGAATGAGTGTGGATGGAGTGTGTGAGGGACGGAGTGAGTGTGGCGATGGAGTGAGTGTGGATGGAGGGTGAGTGTGGGAACGGACGTGAGTGTGGGATGGAGTGAGTGTGGATGGAGTGAGTGTGGGATGGAGTGAGTGTGGGATGGAGTGAGTGTGGGATGGAGTGAGTGTGGGATGGAGTGAGTGTGGGATGGAGTGAGTGTGGGATGGAGTGAGTGTGGGATGGAGTGAGTGTGGATGGAGTGAGTGTGGGATGGAGTGAGTGTGGGATGGAGTGAGTGTGGGATGGAGTGAGTGTGGGATGGAGTGAGTGTGGGATGGAGTGAGTGTGGGATGGAGTGAGTGTGGGATGGAGTGAGTGTGGGATGGAGTGAGTGTGGGATGGAGTGAGTGTGGATGGAGTGAGTGTGGGATGGAGTGAGTGTGGGATGGAGTGAGTGTGGGATGGAGTGAGTGTGGGATGGAGTGAGTGTGGGATGGAGTGAGTGTGGGATGGAGTGAGTGTGGGATGGAGAGTGTGTGGGATGGAGTGAGTGTGGGATGGAGTGAGTGTGGGATGGAGTGAGTGTGGATGGAGTGAGTGTGGATGGAGTGAGTGTGGGATGGAGTGAGTGTGGGATGGAGTGAGTGTGGGATGGAGTGAGTGTGGGATGGAGTGAGTGTGGAATGGAGTGAGTGTGGGATGGAGTGAGTGTGGAATGGAGTGAGTGTGGGATGGAGTGAGTGTGGGATGGAGTGAGTGTGGGATGGAGTGAGTGTGGGATGGAGTGAGTGTGGGATGGAGTGAGTGTGGGATGGAGTGAGTGTGGGATGAGTGAGTGTGGGATGGAGTGAGTGGAATGGAGTGAGTGTGGATGGAGTGAGTGTGGATGGAGTGAGTGCGGGATGGAGTGAGTGTGGGATGGAGTGAGTGTGGGACGGAGTGAGTGTGGGATGGAGTGAGTGTGGGATGGAGTGAGTGTGGAATGGAGTGAGTGTGGAATGGAGTGAGGTGTGGGATGGAGTGATGTGGGGATGGAGTGAGTGTGGGATGGAGTGAGTGTGGGATGGAGTGAATGTGGATGGAGTGAGTGCGGGACGGAGTGAGTGTGGATGGAGTGAGTGTGGGTTGGAGTGAGTGCGTGACGGAGTGAGTGTGGAATGGAGTGAATGTGGGATGGAGTGAGTGTGAGACGGAGTGAGTGTGGGTCGGAGTGAGTGTGGATGGAGTGAGTGTGGGATGGATTGAGTGTGGAATGGAGTGAGTGTGGGACGGAGTGAGTGTGGGTCGGAGTGAGTGTGGGATGGAGTGAGTGTGGGATGGAGTGAGTGTGGAATGGAGTGAGTGTGGGATGGAGTGAGTGTGGGATGGAGTGAGTGTGGGATGGAGTGAGTGTGGGATGGAGTGAGTGTGGGATGGAGTGAGTGTGGGATGGAGTGAGTGTGGGATGGAGTGAGTGTGGGATGGAGTGAGTGTGGGATGGAGTGAGTGTGGGATGGAGTGAGTGTGGGACGAAGTGAGTGCGGGATGGAGTGAGTGTGGGATGGAGTGAGTGTGGAATGGAGTGAGTGTGGAATGGAGTGAGTGTGGGATGGAGTGTGTGTGGGATGGAGTGAGTGTTTGATGGAGTGAGTTTGGAATGGAGTGAGTGTGGGATGTAGTGAGTGTGAGACGGAGTGAGTCTGAGAAGAATTGAGTGTGGGACGGAGTGAGTGTGGGATGGAGTGAGTGTGGGACGGAGTGAGTGTGGGACTGAGTGAGTGTTTGATGGAATGAGTGTGGGATGGAGTGAGTGCTGGACGGAGTGTGTGCGGGATGGAGTGATTGCGGGATGGAGTGAGTGCTGGACGGAGTGAGTGCGGGACGGAGTGAGTGCGGGACGGAGTGAGTGTGGGATGGAATGAGTGAGGAATGGAGTGTGTGTGGAATGGAGTGAGTGCTGGACGGAGTGAGTGTTTGATCGAGTGAGTGTGGAATGGAGTGAGTGTTGGATGGAGTCAGTTTTGGATGGAGTGAGTGCGGGACGGAGTGAGTGTGGGACGGAGTGAGTGTGGGACGAAGTGAGTGTGGGATGGAGTGAGTGTGGGATGGAGTGAGTGTGGAATGGAGTGATTGTGGAATGGAGTGTGTGTGGGATGGAGTGAGTGTGGGATGGAGTGAGTGCGGGACGGAGTGAGTGTGAGACGGATTGAGTGTGGGATGGAGTGAGTTTGGAATGTAGTGAGTGTGGGACGGAGTGAGTGTGGGATGTAGTGAGTGTGGGATGCAGTGAGTGTGGGATGGAGTGAGTGTGGGATGGAGTGAGTGTGGGACTGAGTGAGTGTGGAATGGAGTGAGTGTGGAATGGAGTGTGTGTGGGATGGAGTGAGTGTTGGATGGAGTGAGTGTGGGATGGTGTGAGTATGGGACAGAGTGAGTGTGGGATGGAGTGAGTGTGGGATGGAGTGAGTGTGGGATGGAGTGAGTGTGGGATGGAGTGAGTGTGGGACTGAGTGAGTGTGGGACAGAGTGAGTGTGGGACTGAGTGAGTTTTTGATGGAGTGAGTGTGGAATGGAGTGAGTGCTGGATGGAGTGTGTGTGGGATGGAGTGAGTGTGGGATGGAGTGAGTGTGGGACGGAGTGAATGTGGGACGGAGTGAGTGTGGGATGAAGTGAGTGTCGAATGGAGTGAGTGTGGGACGGAATGAGTGTGGGACGGAGTGAGTGTGGGACGGAATGAGTGTGCGATGGAGTGAGTGTGGGATGGAGTGTGTGTGGGATGGAGTGAGTGTGGAATGGAGTGAGTGTGGGATGGAGTGTGTGTGGGACGGAGTGAGTGTGGGATGGAGTGAGTGCGGGATGGAGTGAGTGTGGGATGGGGTGTGTGTGGGACGGAGTGATTGTGGGATGGAGTGAGTGTGGGATGGAGTGAGTGTGAGGCGGAATGAGTGTGAGATGGATTGAGTGTGGGATGGTGTGAGTGTGGGTTGGAGTGTGTGTGGAATGGAGTGAGTGTGGGATGGAGCGAGTGTGAGACTGATTGAGTGTGGGATGGAGTGAGTGTTGGATGGAGTGAGTGCGGGATGGAGTGTGTGTGGGATGGAGTGAGTTTGGGACGGAGTGTGTGTGGGATGGAGTGTGTGTTAGACGGAGTGAGTGTGAGACGGATTGAGTGTGGGATGGAGTGAGTGTGGGATGGTGTCTGTGAGGGATGGAGTGAGTGTGAGACGGAGTGAGTGTGCGATGGAGTGAGTGTGGGATGGAGTGAGTGTGAGACGGAGTGAGTGTGCGATGGAGTGAGTGTGGGATGGAGTCTGTGAGGGATGGGGTGAGTGTGGGATGGATTGAGTGTGAGACGGAGTGAGTGTGAGACGGATTGAGTGTGGGACTGAGTGAGTGTGGGATGGAGTGAGTGTGGAATGGAGTGAGTGTGGGATGGAGTGAGTGTGGGATGGAGTGAGTATGGGACGGAGTGAGTGTGAGACGGAGTGAGTGTGAGACGGATTGAGTGTGGGATGGAGTGTGTGTGGGATTGGGTGAGTGTGGAATGGAGTGAGTGTGTGGCAGAATGAGTGTGAGACGGATTGAGTTTGGGATTGAGTGAGTGTGAGACGGATCGAGTGTGGGATGGGGTGAGTGTGGAATTGAGTGAGTGCGGGATGGAGTGTGTGTGGGATGGACTGAGTGTGGGATGGAGTGAGTGTGTGATGGAGTGTGTGTGGAAAGGAGTGAGTGTGGGATGGAGTGAGTGTGGGATGGAGTGAGTGTGTGATGGAGTGTGTGTGGAAAGGAGTGAGTGTGGGATGGATTGTGTGTGGGATGAAGTGAGTGTGGGATGGAGTGTGTGTTGGATGGGGTGTGTGTGGGATGGAGTGAGTCTGAGAAGGATTGAGTGTGGGATGGAGTGAGTGCTGGACGGAGTGAGTGCGGGACGGAGTGAGTGTGGGACTGAGTGAGTGTTTGATGGAATGAGTGTGGGATGGAGTGATTGCGGGATGGAGTGAGTGCTGGACGGAGTGATTGCGGGACGGAGTGAGTGTGGGACTGAGTGAGTGTTTGATGGAGTGAGTGTGGGATGGAGTGAGTGTGGGATGGAGTGAGCGTGGGATGGAATGAGTGAGGAATGGAGTGAGTGTGGAATGGAGTGAGTGCTGGACGGAGTGAGTGTGGGATGGAGTGAGTGTGGGATGGAGTGAGTGTGGGATGGAGTGAGTGTGGGATGGAGTGAGTGTGGGATGGAGTGAGTGTGGGATGGAGTGAGTGTGGGATGGAGTGAGTGTGGATGGAGTGAGTGTGGATGGAGTGAGTGTGGGATGGAGTGTGTGTGGGATGGAGTGAGTGTGGGATGGAGTGAGTGTGGGACGGAGTGAGTGTGGGATGGAGTGAGTGTGGGATGGAGTGAGTGTGGGATGGAGTGAGTGTGGGATGGAGTGAGTGTGGGATGGAGTGAGTGTGGATGGAGTGAGTGTGGGATGGAGTGAGTGTGGGATGGAGTGAGTGTGGGATGGAGTGAGTGTGGATGGAGTGAGTGTGGATGGAGTGAGTGTGGGATGGAGTGAGTGTGGGATGGAGTGAGTGTGGAATGGAGTGAGTGTGGGATGGAGTGAGTGTGGGATGGAGTGAGTGTGGGATGGAGTGAGTGTGGGATGGAGTGAGTGTGGGATGGAGTGAGTGTGGGATGGAGTGAGTGTGGGATGGAGTGAGTGTGGGATGGAGTGAGTGTGGGATGGAGTGAGTGTGGGATGGAGTGAGTGTGGATGGAGTGAGTGTGGGATGGAGTGAGTGTGGGATGGAGTGAGTGTGGGATGGAGTGAGTGTGGGATGGAGTGAGTGTGGGATGGAGTGAGTGTGGGATGGAGTGAGTGTGGGATGGAGTGAGTGTGGGATGGAGTGAGTGTGGGATGGAGTGAGTGTGGGATGGAGTGAGTGTGGATGGAGTGAGTGTGGGATGGAGTGAGTGTGGGATGGAGTGAGTGTGGGATGGAGTGAGTGTGGGATGGAGTGAGTGTGGGATGGAGTGAGTGTGGGATGGAGTGAGTGTGGATGGAGTGAGTGTGGGATGGAGTGAGTGTGGGATGGAGTGAGTGTGGGATGGAGTGAGTGTGGGATGGAGTGAGTGTGGGATGGAGTGAGTGTGGGATGGAGTGAGTGTGGGACGGAGTGAGTGCGGGACGGAGTGAGTGTGGGATGGAGTGAGTGTGGGATGGAGTGAGTGTGGAGTGGAGTGAGTGTGGGATGGAGTGTGTGTGGAGGACTGAGTGAGTGTGGGACTGGATGTGAGTGTGGGATGGAGTGAGTGTGAGACGGAGTGAGTGTGGGACTGGAGTGAGTTCGGGACTGGAGTGTGTGTGGGATGGAGTGAGTGTGGATGGAGTGAGTGCTGGAAGGAAGTGAGTGCTGGGATGGAGGTGAGTGTGGACGGAAGTGAGTGTGGGACGGAGTGAGTGAGGGATGGAGTGAGTGTGGACTGGAGTGAGTGTGGGACGGAATGAGTGTGGGACGGAGTGAGTGTGGGATGGAGTGAGTGTGCGATGGAGTGAGTGTGGGATGGAGTGAGTGTGGGATGGAGTGAGTGTGGGATGGAGTGAGTGTGGGATGGAGAGTAGTGTGGACTGGAGTGAGTGCGGGACGGAGTGAGTGTGGGACGGAGTGAATGTGGGACGGAGTGAGTGTGGATGGAGTGGTGGGATGAAGTGATTGAGGGATGGAGTGAGTGTGGGATGGAGTGAGTGTGGGATGGAGTGAGTGCGGGACGGAGTGAGTGTGGGATGGAGTGAGTGTGGGATGGAGTGAGTGTGGGATGGAGTGAGTGTGGATGGAGTGAGTGTGGGATGGAGTGAGTGTGGGATGGAGTGAGTGTGGGATGGAGTGAGTGTGGGATGGAGTGAGTGTGGGATGGAGTGAGTGTGGGATGGAGTGAGTGTGGGATGGAGTGAGTGTGGGATGGAGTGAGTGTGGGATGGAGTGAGTGTGGGATGGAGTGAGTGTGGGATGGAGTGAGTGTGGGATGGAGTGAGTGTGGGATGGAGTGAGTGTGGGATGGAGTGAGTGTGGGATGGAGTGAGTGTGGGATGGAGTGAGTGTGGGATGGAGTGAGTGTGGGATGGAGTGAGTGTGGGATGGAGTGAGTGTGGGATGGAGTGAGTGTGGGATGGAGTGAGTGTGGGATGGAGTGAGTGTGGGATGGAGTGAGTGTGGGATGGAGTGAGTGTGGATGGAGTGAGTGTGGGATGGAGTGAGTGTGGGATGGAGTGAGTGTGGGATGGAGTGAGTGTGGGATGGAGTGAGTGTGGGATGGAGTGAGTGTGGGATGGAGTGAGTGTGGGATGGAGTGAGTGCGGGACGGAGTGATTGCGGGATGGAGTGAGTGTGGGATGGAGTGAGTGTGGGACGGAGTGAGAGCGGGATGGAGTGAATGTGGATGGAGTGAGTGTGGGATGGAGTGAGTGTGGGATGGATTGAGTGTGGGATGGAGTGAGTGTGGAATGGAGTGAGTGTGGGATGGAGTGAGTGTGGGATGGAGTGAGTGTGGGATGGAGTGAGTGTGGGATGGAGTGAGTGTGGGATGGAGTGAGTGTGGGATGGAGTGAGTGTGGGATGGAGTGAGTGTGGGATGGAGTGAGTGTGGATGGAGTGAGTGTGGGATGGAGTGAGTGTGGGATGGAGTGAGTGTGGGATGGAGTGAGTGTGGGATGGAGTGAGTGTGGGATGGAGTGAGTGTGGGATGGAGTGAGTGTGGGATGGAGTGAGTGTGGGATGGAGTGAGTGTGGGATGGAGTGAGTGTTGGATGGAGTGAGTGTGGGATGGAGTGAGTGTGGGATGGAGTGAGTGTGGGATGGAGTGAGTGTGGGATGGAGTGAGTGTGGGATGGAGTGAGTGTGGGATGGAGTGAGTGTGGGATGGAGTGAGTGTGGGATGGAGTGTGTGTGGGATGGAGTGAGTGTGGGATGGAGTGAGTGTGGGATGGAGTGAGTGTGGGATGGAGTGAGTGTGGGATGGAGTGAGTGTGGGATGGAGTGAGTGTGGATGGAGTGAGTGTGGGATGGAGTGAGTGTGGGATGGAGTGAGTGTGGGATGGAGTGAGTGTGGGATGGAGTGAGTGTGGGATGGAGTGAGTGTGGGACGGAGTGAGTGTGGGATGGAGTGAGTGTGGGATGGAGTGAGTGTGGGATGGAGTGAGTGTGGGATGGAGTGAGTGTGGGATGGAGTGAGTGTGGGATGGAGTGAGTGTGGGATGGAGTGAGTGTGGGATGGAGTGAGTGTGGGATGGAGTGAGTGTGGGATGGAGTGAGTGTGGGATGGAGTGAGTGTGGGATGGAGTGAGTGTGGGATGGAGTGAGTGTGGGATGGAGTGAGTGTGGGATGGAGTGAGTGTGGGATGGAGTGAGTGTGGGATGGAGTGAGTGTGGGATGGAGTGAGTGTGGGATGGAGTGAGTGTGGGATGGAGTGAGTGTGGGATGGAGTGAGTGTGGGATGGAGTGAGTGTGGGATGGAGTGAGTGTGGGATGGAGTGAGTGTGGGATGGAGTGAGTGTGGGATGGAGTGAGTGTGGGATGGAGTGAGTGTGGGATGGAGTGAGTGTGGGATGGAGTGAGTGTGGGATGGAGTGAGTGTGGGATGGAGTGAGTGTGGGATGGAGTGAGTGTGGGATGGAGTGAGTGTGGGATGGAGTGAGTGTGGGATGGAGTGAGTGTGGGATGGAGTGAGTGTGGGATGGAGTGAGTGTGGGATGGAGTGAGTGTGGGATGGAGTGAGTGTGGGATGGAGTGAGTGTGGATGGAGTGAGTGTGGATGGAGTGTGTGTGGGATGGAGTGAGTGTGGGATGGAGTGAGTGTTGGATGGAGTGAGTGTGGGATGGAGTGAGTGTGGGATGGAGTGAGTGTGGGATGGAGTGAGTGTGGGATGGAGTGAGTGTGGGATGGAGTGAGTTTGGGATGGAGTGAGTGTGGGATGGAGTGAGTGTGGGATGGAGTGAGTGTGGGATGGAGTGAGTGTGGGATGGAGTGAGTGTGGGATGGAGTGAGTGTGGGATGGAGTGAGTGTGGGATGGAGTGAGTGTGGGATGGAGTGAGTGTGGGATGGAGTGAGTGTGGGATGGAGTGAGTGTGGGATGGAGTGAGTGTGGGATGGAGTGAGTGTGGGATGGAGTGAGTGTGGGATGGAGTGAGTGTGGGATGGAGTGAGTGTGGGATGGAGTGAGTGTGGGATGGAGTGAGTGTGGGATGGAGTGAGTGTGGGATGGAGTGAGTGTGGGATGGAGTGAGTGTGGGATGGAGTGAGTGTGGGATGGAGTGAGTGTGGGATGGAGTGAGTGTGGGATGGAGTGAGTGTGGGATGGAGTGAGTGTGGGATGGAGTGAGTGTGGGATGGAGTGAGTGTGGGATGGAGTGAGTGTGGGATGGAGTGAGTGTGGGATGGAGTGAGTGTGGGATGGAGTGAGTGTGGGATGGAGTGAGTGTGGGATGGAGTGAGTGTGGGATGGAGTGAGTGTGGGATGGAGTGAGTGTGGGATGGAGTGAGTGTGGGATGGAGTGAGTGTGGGATGGAGTGAGTGTGGGATGGAGTGAGTGTGGGATGGAGTGAGTGTGGGATGGAGTGAGTGTGGGATGGAGTGAGTGTGGGATGGAGTGAGTGTGGGATGGAGTGAGTGTGGGATGGAGTGAGTGTGGGATGGAGTGAGTGTGGGATGGAGTGAGTGTGGGATGGAGTGAGTGTGGGATGGAGTGAGTGTGGGATGGAGTGAGTGTGGGATGGAGTGAGTGTGGGATGGAGTGAGTGTGGGATGGAGTGAGTGTGGGATGGAGTGAGTGTGGGATGGAGTGAGTGTGGGATGGAGTGAGTGTGGGATGGAGTGAGTGTGGGATGGAGTGAGTGTGGGATGGAGTGAGTGTGGGATGGAGTGAGTGTGGGATGGAGTGAGTGTGGGATGGAGTGAGTGTGGGATGGAGTGAGTGTGGGATGGAGTGAGTGTGGGATGGAGTGAGTGTGGGATGGAGTGAGTGTGGGATGGAGTGAGTGTGGGATGGAGTGAGTGTGGGATGGAGTGAGTGTGGGATGGAGTGAGTGTGGGATGGAGTGAGTGTGGGATGGAGTGAGTGTGGGATGGAGTGAGTGTGGGATGGAGTGAGTGTGGGATGGAGTGAGTGTGGGATGGAGTGAGTGTGGGATGGAGTGAGTGTGGATGGAGTGAGTGTGGGATGGAGTGAGTGTGGGATGGAGTGAGTGTGGGATGGAGTGAGTGTGGGATGGAGTGAGTGTGGATGGAGTGAGTGTGGGATGGAGTGAGTGTGGGATGGAGTGAGTGTGGGATGGAGTGAGTGTGGGATGGAGTGAGTGTGGGATGGAGTGAGTGTGGGATGGAGTGAGTGTGGGATGGAGTGAGTGTGGGATGGAGTGAGTGTGGGATGGAGTGAGTGTGGGATGGAGTGAGTGTGGGATGGAGTGAGTGTGGGATGGAGTGAGTGTGGGATGGAGTGAGTGTGGGATGGAGTGAGTGTGGGATGGAGTGAGTGTGGGATGGAGTGAGTGTGGGATGGAGTGAGTGTGGGATGGAGTGAGTGTGGGATGGAGTGAGTGTGGGATGGAGTGAGTGTGGGATGGAGTGAGTGTGGGATGGAGTGAGTGTGGGATGGAGTGAGTGTGGGATGGAGTGAGTGTGGGATGGAGTGAGTGTGGGATGGAGTGAGTGTGGGATGGAGTGAGTGTGGGATGGAGTGAGTGTGGGATGGAGTGAGTGTGGGATGGAGTGAGTGTGGGATGGAGTGAGTGTGGGATGGAGTGAGTGTGGGATGGAGTGAGTGTGGGATGGAGTGAGTGTGGGATGGAGTGAGTGTGGGATGGAGTGAGTGTGGGATGGAGTGAGTGTGGGATGGAGTGAGTGTGGGATGGAGTGAGTGTGGGATGGAGTGAGTGTGGGATGGAGTGAGTGTGGGATGGAGTGAGTGTGGGATGGAGTGAGTGTGGGATGGAGTGAGTGTGGGATGGAGTGAGTGTGGGATGGAGTGAGTGTGGGATGGAGTGAGTGTGGGATGGAGTGAGTGTGGGATGGAGTGAGTGTGGGATGGAGTGAGTGTGGGATGGAGTGAGTGTGGGATGGAGTGAGTGTGGGATGGAGTGAGTGTGGGATGGAGTGAGTGTGGGATGGAGTGAGTGTGGGATGGAGTGAGTGTGGGATGGAGTGAGTGTGGGATGGAGTGAGTGTGGGATGGAGTGAGTGTGGGATGGAGTGAGTGTGGGATGGAGTGAGTGTGGGATGGAGTGAGTGTGGGATGGAGTGAGTGTGGGATGGAGTGAGTGTGGGATGGAGTGAGTGTGGGATGGAGTGAGTGTGGGATGGAGTGAGTGTGGGATGGAGTGAGTGTGGGATGGAGTGAGTGTGGGATGGAGTGAGTGTGGGATGGAGTGAGTGTGGGATGGAGTGAGTGTGGGATGGAGTGAGTGTGGGATGGAGTGAGTGTGGGATGGAGTGAGTGTGGGATGGAGTGAGTGTGGGATGGAGTGAGTGTGGGATGGAGTGAGTGTGGGATGGAGTGAGTGTGGGATGGAGTGAGTGTGGGATGGAGTGAGTGTGGGATGGAGTGAGTGTGGGATGGAGTGAGTGTGGGATGGAGTGAGTGTGGGATGGAGTGAGTGTGGGATGGAGTGAGTGTGGGATGGAGTGAGTGTGGGATGGAGTGAGTGTGGGATGGAGTGAGTGTGGGATGGAGTGAGTGTGGGATGGAGTGAGTGTGGGATGGAGTGAGTGTGGATGGAGTGAGTGTGGGATGGAGTGAGTGTGGGATGGAGTGAGTGTGGGATGGAGTGAGTGTGGGATGGAGTGAGTGTGGATGGAGTGAGTGTGGGATGGAGTGAGTGTGGGATGGAGTGAGTGTGGGATGGAGTGAGTGTGGGATGGAGTGAGTGTGGGATGGAGTGAGTGTGGGATGGAGTGAGTGTGGGATGGAGTGAGTGTGGGATGGAGTGAGTGTGGGATGGAGTGAGTGTGGGATGGAGTGAGTGTGGGATGGAGTGAGTGTGGGATGGAGTGAGTGTGGGATGGAGTGAGTGTGGGATGGAGTGAGTGTGGGATGGAGTGAGTGTGGGATGGAGTGAGTGTGGGATGGAGTGAGTGTGGGATGGAGTGAGTGTGGGATGGAGTGAGTGTGGGATGGAGTGAGTGTGGGATGGAGTGAGTGTGGGATGGAGTGAGTGTGGGATGGAGTGAGTGTGGGATGGAGTGAGTGTGGGATGGAGTGAGTGTGGGATGGAGTGAGTGTGGGATGGAGTGAGTGTGGGATGGAGTGAGTGTGGGATGGAGTGAGTGTGGATGGAGTGAGTGTGGGATGGAGTGAGTGTGGGATGGAGTGAGTGTGGGATGGAGTGAGTGTGGGATGGAGTGAGTGTGGGATGGAGTGAGTGTGGGATGGAGTGAGTGTGGGATGGAGTGAGTGTGGGATGGAGTGAGTGTGGGATGGAGTGAGTGTGGGATGGAGTGAGTGTGGGATGGAGTGAGTGTGGGATGGAGTGAGTGTGGGATGGAGTGAGTGTGGGATGGAGTGAGTGTGGATGGAGTGAGTGTGGGATGGAGTGAGTGTGGGATGGAGTGAGTGTGGGATGGAGTGGGTGTGGGATGGAGTGAGTGTGGAATGGAGTGAGTGTGGGATGGAGTGAGTGTGGGATGGAGCGAGTGTGGGATGGAGTGAGTGTGGGATGGAGTGAGTGTGGGATGGAGTGAGTGTGGGATGGAGTGAGTGTGGGATGGAGTGAGTGTGGGATGGAGTGAGTGTGGGATGGAGTGAGTGTGGGATGGAGTGAGTGTGGGATGGAGTGAGTGTGGGATGGAGTGAGTGTGGGATGGAGTGAGTGTGGGATGGAGTGAGTGTGGGATGGAGTGAGTGTGGGATGGAGTGAGTGTGGATGGAGTGAGTGTGGGATGGAGTGAGTGTGGGATGGAGTGAGTGTGGGATGGAGTGAGTGTGGATGGAGTGAGTGTGGGATGGAGTGAGTGTGGGATGGAGTGAGTGTGGGATGGAGTGAGTGTGGGATGGAGTGAGTGTGGGATGGAGTGAGTGTGGGATGGAGTGAGTGTGGGATGGAGTGAGTGTGGGATGGAGTGAGTGTGGGATGGAGTGAGTGTGGGATGGAGTGAGTGTGGGATGGAGTGAGTGTGGGATGGAGTGAGTGTGGGATGGAGTGAGTGTGGGATGGAGTGAGTGTGGGATGGAGTGAGTGTGGGATGGAGTGAGTGTGGGATGGAGTGAGTGTGGGATGGAGTGAGTGTGGGATGGAGTGAGTGTGGGATGGAGTGAGTGTGGGATGGAGTGAGTGTGGGATGGAGTGAGTGTGGGATGGAGTGAGTGTGGGATGGAGTGAGTGTGGGATGGAGTGAGTGTGGGATGGAGTGAGTGTGGGATGGAGTGAGTGTGGGATGGAGTGAGTGTGGATGGAGTGAGTGGGATGGAGTGAGTGTGGGATGGAGTGAGTGTGGGATGGAGTGAGTGTGGGATGGAGTGAGTGTGGGATGGAGTGAGTGTGGGATGGAGTGAGTGTGGGATGGAGTGAGTGTGGGATGGAGTGAGTGTGGGATGGAGTGAGTGTGGGATGGAGTGAGTGTGGGATGGAGTGAGTGTGGGATGGAGTGAGTGTGGGATGGAGTGAGTGTGGGATGGAGTGAGTGTGGGATGGAGTGAGTGTGGGATGGAGTGAGTGTGGGATGGAGTGAGTGTGGGATGGAGTGAGTGTGGGATGGAGTGAGTGTGGGATGGAGTGAGTGTGGGATGGAGTGAGTGTGGGATGGAGTGAGTGTGGATGGAGTGAGTGTGGGATGGAGTGAGTGTGGGATGGAGTGAGTGTGGGATGGAGTGAGTGTGGGATGGAGTGAGTGTGGGATGGAGTGAGTGTGGGATGGAGTGAGTGTGGGATGGAGTGAGTGTGGGATGGAGTGAGTGTGGGATGGAGTGAGTGTGGGATGGAGTGAGTGTGGGATGGAGTGAGTGTGGGATGGAGTGAGTGTGGGATGGAGTGAGTGTGGGATGGAGTGAGTGTGGGATGGAGTGAGTGTGGGATGGAGTGAGTGTGGGATGGAGTGAGTGTGGGATGGAGTGAGTGTGGATGGAGTGAGTGTGGGATGGAGTGAGTGTGGGATGGAGTGAGTGTGGGATGGAGTGAGTGTGGGATGGAGTGAGTGTGGGATGGAGTGAGTGTGGGATGGAGTGAGTGTGGGATGGAGTGAGTGTGGGATGGAGTGAGTGTGGGATGGAGTGAGTGTGGGATGGAGTGAGTGTGGGATGGAGTGAGTGTGGGATGGAGTGAGTGTGGGATGGAGTGAGTGTGGGATGGAGTGAGTGTGGGATGGAGTGAGTGTGGGATGGAGTGAGTGTGGGATGGAGTGAGTGTGGGATGGAGTGAGTGTGGGATGGAGTGAGTGTGGGATGGAGTGAGTGTGGGATGGAGTGAGTGTGGGATGGAGTGAGTGTGGGATGGAGTGAGTGTGGGATGGAGTGAGTGTGGGATGGAGTGAGTGTGGGATGGAGTGAGTGTGGATGGAGTGAGTGTGGGATGGAGTGAGTGTGGGATGGAGTGAGTGTGGGATGGAGTGAGTGTGGGATGGAGTGAGTGTGGGATGGAGTGAGTGTGGGATGGAGTGAGTGTGGGATGGAGTGAGTGTGGGATGGAGTGAGTGTGGGATGGAGTGAGTGTGGGATGGAGTGAGTGTGGGATGGAGTGAGTGTGGGATGGAGTGAGTGTGGGATGGAGTGAGTGTGGGATGGAGTGAGTGTGGGATGGAGTGAGTGTGGATGGAGTGAGTGTGGGATGGAGTGAGTGTGGGATGGAGTGAGTGTGGGATGGAGTGAGTGTGGGATGGAGTGAGTGTGGGATGGAGTGAGTGTGGGATGGAGTGAGTGTGGGATGGAGTGAGTGTGGGATGGAGTGAGTGTGGGATGGAGTGAGTGTGGGATGGAGTGAGTGTGGGATGGAGTGAGTGTGGGATGGAGTGAGTGTGGGATGGAGTGAGTGTGGGATGGAGTGAGTGTGGGATGGAGTGAGTGTGGGATGGAGTGAGTGTGGGATGGAGTGAGTGTGGGATGGAGTGAGTGTGGGATGGAGTGAGTGTGGGATGGAGTGAGTGTGGGATGGAGTGAGTGTGGGATGGAGTGAGTGTGGGATGGAGTGAGTGTGGGATGGAGTGAGTGTGGGATGGAGTGAGTGTGGGATGGAGTGAGTGTGGGATGGAGTGAGTGTGGGATGGAGTGAGTGTGGGATGGAGTGAGTGTGGGATGGAGTGAGTGTGGGATGGAGTGAGTGTGGGATGGAGTGAGTGTGGGATGGAGTGAGTGTGGGATGGAGTGAGTGTGGGATGGAGTGAGTGTGGGATGGAGTGAGTGTGGGATGGAGTGAGTGTGGGATGGAGTGAGTGTGGGATGGAGTGAGTGTGGATGGAGTGAGTGTGGAATGGAGTGAGTGTGGGATGGAGTGAGTGTGGGATGGAGTGAGTGTGGGATGGAGTGAGTGTGGGATGGAGTGAGTGTGGGATGGAGTGAGTGTGGGATGGAGTGAGTGTGGGATGGAGTGAGTGTGGGATGGAGTGAGTGTGGGATGGAGTGAGTGTGGGATGGAGTGAGTGTGGGATGGAGTGAGTGTGGGATGGAGTGAGTGTGGGATGGAGTGAGTGTGGGATGGAGTGAGTGTGGGATGGAGTGAGTGTGGGATGGAGTGAGTGTGGGATGGAGTGAGTGTGGGATGGAGTGAGTGTGGGATGGAGTGAGTGTGGGATGGAGTGAGTGTGGGATGGAGTGAGTGCGGGATGGAGTGAGTGTGGGATGGAGTGAGTGTGGGATGGAGTGAGTGTGGGATGGAGTGAGTGGAGTGAGTGTGGGATGGAGTGAGTGTGGGATGGAGTGAGTGTGGGATGGAGTGAGTGTGGGATGGAGTGAGTGTGGGATGGAGTGAGTGTGGGATGGAGTGAGTGTGGGATGGAGTGAGTGTGGGATGGAGTGAGTGTGGGATGGAGTGAGTGTGGGATGGAGTGAGTGTGGGATGGAGTGAGTGTGGGATGGAGTGAGTGTGGGATGGAGTGAGTGTGGGATGGAGTGAGTGTGGGATGGAGTGAGTGTGGGATGGAGTGAGTGTGGGATGGAGTGAGTGTGGGATGGAGTGAGTGTGGGATGGAGTGAGTGTGGGATGGAGTGAGTGTGGGATGGAGTGAGTGTGGGATGGAGTGAGTGTGGGATGGAGTGAGTGTGGGATGGAGTGAGTGTGGGATGGAGTGAGTGTGGGATGGAGTGAGTGTGGGATGGAGTGAGTGTGGGATGGAGTGAGTGTGGATGGAGTGAGTGTGGGATGGAGTGAGTGTGGGATGGAGTGAGTGTGGGATGGAGTGAGTGTGGGGGAGGAGTGTGGGATGGAGTGAGTGTGGGATGGAGTGAGTGTGGGATGGAGTGAGTGTGGGATGGAGTGAGTGTGGGATGGAGTGAGTGTGGGATGGAGTGAGTGTGGGATGGAGTGAGTGTGGGATGGAGTGAGTGTGGGATGGAGTGAGTGTGGGATGGAGTGAGTGTGGGATGGAGTGAGTGTGGGATGGAGTGAGTGTGGGATGGAGTGAGTGTGGGATGGAGTGAGTGTGGGATGGAGTGAGTGTGGGATGGAGTGAGTGTGGGATGGAGTGAGTGTGGGATGGAGTGAGTGTGGGATGGAGTGAGTGTGGGATGGAGTGAGTGTGGGATGGAGTGAGTGTGGGATGGAGTGAGTGTGGGATGGAGTGAGTGTGGGATGGAGTGAGTGTGGGATGGAGTGAGTGTGGGATGGAGTGAGTGTGGATGGAGTGAGTGTGGGATGGAGTGAGTGTGGGATGGAGTGAGTGTGGGATGGAGTGAGTGTGGGATGGAGTGAGTGTGGGATGGAGTGAGTGTGGGATGGAGTGAGTGTGGATGGAGTGAGTGTGGGATGGAGTGAGTGTGGGATGGAGTGAGTGTGGGATGGAGTGAGTGTGGGATGGAGTGAGTGTGGGATGGAGTGAGTGTGGGATGGAGTGAGTGTGGGATGGAGTGAGTGTGGGATGGAGTGAGTGTGGGATGGAGTGAGTGTGGGATGGAGTGAGTGTGGGATGGAGTGAGTGTGGGATGGAGTGAGTGTGGGATGGAGTGAGTGTGGGATGGAGTGAGTGTGGGATGGAGTGAGTGTGGGATGGAGTGAGTGTGGGATGGAGTGAGTGTGGGATGGAGTGAGTGTGGGATGGAGTGAGTGTGGGATGGAGTGAGTGTGGGATGGAGTGAGTGTGGGATGGAGTGAGTGTGGGATGGAGTGAGTGTGGGATGGAGTGAGTGTGGGATGGAGTGAGTGTGGGATGGAGTGAGTGTGGGATGGAGTGAGTGTGGGATGGAGTGAGTGTGGGATGGAGTGAGTGTGGGATGGAGTGAGTGTGGGATGGAGTGAGTGTGGGATGGAGTGAGTGTGGGATGGAGTGAGTGTGGATGGAGTGAGTGTGGGATGGAGTGAGTGTGGGATGGAGTGAGTGTGGGATGGAGTGAGTGTGGGATGGAGTGAGTGTGGGATGGAGTGAGTGTGGGATGGAGTGAGTGTGGGATGGAGTGAGTGTGGGATGGAGTGAGTGTGGGATGGAGTGAGTGTGGGATGGAGTGAGTGTGGGATGGAGTGAGTGTGGGATGGAGTGAGTGTGGGATGGAGTGAGTGTGGGATGGAGTGAGTGTGGGATGGAGTGAGTGTGGGATGGAGTGAGTGTGGGATGGAGTGAGTGTGGGATGGAGTGAGTGTGGGATGGAGTGAGTGTGGGATGGAGTGAGTGTGGGATGGAGTGAGTGTGGGATGGAGTGAGTGTGGGATGGAGTGAGTGTGGGATGGAGTGAGTGTGGGATGGAGTGAGTGTGGATGGAGTGAGTGTGGGATGGAGTGAGTGTGGGATGGAGTGAGTGTGGGATGGAGTGAGTGTGGGATGGAGTGAGTGTGGGATGGAGTGAGTGTGGGATGGAGTGAGTGTGGGATGGAGTGAGTGTGGGATGGAGTGAGTGTGGGATGGAGTGAGTGTGGGATGGAGTGAGTGTGGGATGGAGTGAGTGTGGGATGGAGTGAGTGTGGGATGGAGTGAGTGTGGGATGGAGTGAGTGTGGGATGGAGTGAGTGTGGGATGGAGTGAGTGTGGGATGGAGTGAGTGTGGGATGGAGTGAGTGTGGGATGGAGTGAGTGTGGGATGGAGTGAGTGTGGGATGGAGTGAGTGTGGGATGGAGTGAGTGTGGGATGGAGTGAGTGTGGGATGGAGTGAGTGTGGGATGGAGTGAGTGTGGGATGGAGTGAGTGTGGGATGGAGTGAGTGTGGGATGGAGTGAGTGTGGGATGGAGTGAGTGTGGGATGGAGTGAGTGTGGGATGGAGTGAGTGTGGATGGAGTGAGTGTGGGATGGAGTGAGTGTGGGATGGAGTGAGTGTGGGATGGAGTGAGTGTGGGATGGAGTGAGTGTGGGATGGAGTGAGTGTGGGATGGAGTGAGTGTGGGATGGAGTGAGTGTGGGATGGAGTGAGTGTGGGATGGAGTGAGTGTGGATGGAGTGAGTGTGGGATGGAGTGAGTGTGGGATGGAGTGAGTGTGGGATGGAGTGAGTGTGGGATGGAGTGAGTGTGGGATGGAGTGAGTGTGGGATGGAGTGAGTGTGGGATGGAGTGAGTGTGGGATGGAGTGAGTGTGGGATGGAGTGAGTGTGGGATGGAGTGAGTGTGGGATGGAGTGAGTGTGGGATGGAGTGAGTGTGGGATGGAGTGAGTGTGGGATGGAGTGAGTGTGGGATGGAGTGAGTGTGGGATGGAGTGAGTGTGGGATGGAGTGAGTGTGGGATGGAGTGAGTGTGGGATGGAGTGAGTGTGGGATGGAGTGAGTGTGGGATGGAGTGAGTGTGGGATGGAGTGAGTGTGGGATGGAGTGAGTGTGGGATGGAGTGAGTGTGGGATGGAGTGAGTGTGGGATGGAGTGAGTGTGGGATGGAGTGAGTGTGGGATGGAGTGAGTGTGGGATGGAGTGAGTGTGGGATGGAGTGAGTGTGGGATGGAGTGAGTGTGGGATGGAGTGAGTGTGGGATGGAGTGAGTGTGGGATGGAGTGAGTGTGGGATGGAGTGAGTGTGGGATGGAGTGAGTGTGGGATGGAGTGAGTGTGGGATGGAGTGAGTGTGGGATGGAGTGAGTGTGGGATGGAGTGAGTGTGGGATGGAGTGAGTGTGGGATGGAGTGAGTGTGGGATGGAGTGAGTGTGGGATGGAGTGAGTGTGGGATGGAGTGAGTGTGGGATGGAGTGAGTGTGGGATGGAGTGAGTGTGGGATGGAGTGAGTGTGGGATGGAGTGAGTGTGGGATGGAGTGAGTGTGGGATGGAGTGAGTGTGGGATGGAGTGAGTGTGGGATGGAGTGATTGCGGGATGGAGTGAGTGTGGGATGGAGTGAGTGTGGGATGGAGTGAGTGTGGGATGGAGTGAGTGTGGGATGGAGTGAGTGTGGGATGGAGTGAGTGTGGGATGGAGTGAGTGTGGGATGGAGTGAGTGCTGGATGGAGTGAGTGTGGGACGGAGTGAGTGTGGATGGAGTGAGTGTGGGATGGAGTGAGTGTGGGATGGAGTGATTGTGGGGATGGAGTGTGTGCGGGATGGAGTGGGGCTGGGACAGGAGTGAGTGTGGGATGGAGTGAGTGTGGGATGGAGTGAGTGTGGATGGAGTGAGTGTGGGATGGAGTGAGTGTGGGATGGAGTGAGTGTGGGATGGAGTGAGTGTGGGATGGAGTGAGTGTGGGATGGAGTGAGTGTGGGATGGAGTGAGTGTGGATGGAGTGAGTGTGGGATGGAGTGAGTGTGGGATGGAGTGAGTGTGGGATGGAGTGAGTGTGGGATGGAGTGAGTGTGGGATGGAGTGAGTGTGGGATGGAGTGAGTGTGGGATGGAGTGAGTGTGGGATGGAGTGAGTGTGGGATGGAGTGAGTGTGGGATGGAGTGAGTGTGGGATGGAGTGAGTGTGGGATGGAGTGAGTGTGGGATGGAGTGAGTGTGGGATGGAGTGAGTGTGGGATGGAGTGAGTGTGGGATGGAGTGAGTGTGGGATGGAGTGAGTGTGGGATGGAGTGAGTGTGGGATGGAGTGAGTGTGGGATGGAGTGAGTGTGGGATGGAGTGAGTGTGGGATGGAGTGAGTGTGGGATGGAGTGTGTGGGATGGAGTGTGGGATGGAGTGAGTGTGGGATGGAGTGAGTGTGGGATGGAGTGAGTGTGGGATGGAGTGAGTGTGGGATGGAGTGAGTGTGGGATGGAGTGAGTGTGGGATGGAGTGAGTGTGGGATGGAGTGAGTGTGGGATGGAGTGAGTGTGGGATGGAGTGAGTGTGGGATGGAGTGAGTGTGGATGGAGTGAGTGTGGGATGGAGTGAGTGTGGGATGGAGTGAGTGTGGGATGGAGTGAGTGTGGGATGGAGTGAGTGTGGGATGGAGTGAGTGTGGATGGAGTGAGTGTGGGATGGAGTGAGTGTGGGATGGAGTGAGTGTGGGATGGAGTGAGTGTGGGATGGAGTGAGTGTGGGATGGAGTGAGTGTGGGATGGAGTGAGTGTGGGATGGAGTGAGTGTGGGATGGAGTGAGTGTGGGATGGAGTGAGTGTGGGATGGAGTGAGTGTGGGATGGAGTGAGTGTGGGATGGAGTGAGTGTGGGATGGAGTGAGTGTGGGATGGAGTGAGTGTGGGATGGAGTGAGTGTGGGATGGAGTGAGTGTGGGATGGAGTGAGTGTGGGATGGAGTGAGTGTGGGATGGAGTGAGTGTGGATGGAGTGAGTGTGGGATGGAGTGAGTGTGGGATGGAGTGAGTGTGGGATGGAGTGAGTGTGGGATGGAGTGAGTGTGGGATGGAGTGAGTGTGGGATGGAGTGAGTGTGGGATGGAGTGAGTGTGGGATGGAGTGAGTGTGGGATGGAGTGAGTGTGGGATGGAGTGAGTGTGGGATGGAGTGAGTGTGGGATGGAGTGAGTGTGGGATGGAGTGAGTGTGGGATGGAGTGAGTGTGGATGGAGTGAGTGTGGGATGGAGTGAGTGTGGGATGGAGTGAGTGTGGGATGGAGTGAGTGTGGGATGGAGTGAGTGTGGGATGGAGTGAGTGTGGGATGGAGTGAGTGTGGGATGGAGTGAGTGTGGATGGAGTGAGTGTGGGATGGAGTGATTGTGGGATGGAGTGAGTGTGGGATGGAGTGAGTGTGGATGGAGTGAGTGTGGGATGGAGTGAGTGAGGATGTAGTGAGTGTGGGACTGGAGTGAGTGTGGAATGGAGTGAGAGTGGATGGAGTGAGTGTGGGATGGAGTGTGTGTGGGATGGAGTGAGTGTTGGATGGAGTGAGTGTGGGATGGAGTGAGTGTGGGATGGAGTGAGTGCGGGATGGAGTGAGTGCAGGACGGAGTGAGTGTGGGATGGAGTGAGTGCGGGATGGAGTGAGTGTGGGATGGAGTGAGTGTGGGATGGAGTGAGTGTGGGATGGAGTGAGTGCGGGATGGAGTGAGTGTTGGATGGAGTCAGTTTTGGATGGAGTTATTTTGGGATGGAGTGTGTTTGGGATGGAGTGAGTGTGGAATGGAGTGATTGTGGAATGGAGTGAGTGTGGGACAGAGTGAGTGTGGGTCGGAGTGAGTGTGGATGGAGTGAGTGGGGGGATTGGAGTGTGTGTTGGGATGGAGTGAGTGTGGGATGGAGTTGAGTGTGGGATGGAGTGAGTGTGGGATGGAGTGAGTGTGGGATGGAGTGAGTGTGGGATGGAGTGAGTGTGGGATGGAGTGAGTGTGGGATGGAGTGAGTGTGGATGGAGTGAGTGTGGGACGGAGTGAGTGTGGGATGGAGTGAATGTGGATGGAGTGAGTGCGGGATGGAGTGATTGCGGGATGGAGTGAGTGTGGGATGGAGTGAGTGTGGGATGGAGTGAGTGTGGGATGGAGTGAGTGTGGGATGGAGTGAGTGTGGGATGGAGTGAGTGTGGGATGGAGTGAGTGTGGGATGGAGTGAGTGTTGGATGGAGTGAGTGTGGGATGGAGTGAGTGTGGGATGGAGTGAGTGTGGGATGGAGTGAGTGTGGGATGGAGTGAGTGTGGAATGGAGTGAGTGTGGGATGGAGTGAGTGTGGGATGGAGTGAGTGTGGAATGGAGTGAGTGTGGGATGGAGTGAGTGTGGATGGAGTGAGTGTGGGATGGAGTGAGTGTGGGACTGAGTGAGTGTGGGATGGAGTGAGTGTGGGATGGAGTGAGTGTGGGATGGAGTGAGTGTGGGATGGAGTGAGTGTGGGATGGAGTGAGTGTGGGATGGAGTGAGTGTGGGATGGAGTGAGTGTGGGATGGAGTGAGTGTGGGACGGAGTGAGTGTGGAATGGAGTGAGTGTGGGACGGAGTGAGTGTGGAATGGAGTGAGTGTGGATGGAGTGAGTGTGGGATGGAGTGAGTGTGGATTTAGTGAGTGCGGGACTGAGTGAGTGTGGGATGGATTGAGTGTGGAATGGAGTAAGTGTGGGATGGAGTGAGTGTGGGATGGAGTGAGGGTGGGATGGAGTGAGTGTGGGATGGAGTGAGTGTGGGATGGAGTGAGTGTTGGATGGAGTGAGTGTGGGATGGAGTGAGTGTGGGATGGAGTGAGTGTGGGATGGAGTGAGTGTGGGATGGAGTGAGTGTGGGATGGAGTGAGTGTGGGACTGAGTGAGTGTGGGATGGAGTGAGTGTGGAATGGAGTGAGTGTGGGATGGAGTGAGTGTGGGATGGAGTGAGTGTGGGATGGAGTGAGTGTGGGATGGAGTGAGTGTGGGATGGAGTGAGTGTGGGATGGAGTGAGTGTGGGATGGAGTGAGTGTGGGATGGAGTGAGTGTGGGATGGAGTGAGTGTGGGATGGAGTGAGTGTGGGATGGAGTGAGTGTGGGATGGAGTGAGTGTGGGATGGAGTGAGTGTGGGATGGAGTGAGTGTGGGATGGAGTGAGTGTGGATGGAGTGAGTGTGGGATGGAGTGAGTGTGGGATGGAGTGAGTGTGGGATGGAGTGAGTGTGGGATGGAGTGAGTGTGGAATGGAGTGAGTGTGGGATGGAGTGAGTGTGGGATGGAGTGAGTGTGGGATGGAGTGAGTGTGGGATGGAGTGAGTGTGGGATGGAGTGAGTGTGGGATGGAGTGAGTGTGGGATGGAGTGAGTGTGGGATGGAGTGAGTGTGGGATGGAGTGAGTGTGGGATGGAGTGAGTGTGGGATGGAGTGAGTGTGGAATGGAGTGTGTGTGGAATGGAGTGAGTGCTGGACGGAGTGAGTGCGGGACGGAGTGAGTGTGGGATGGAGTGAGTGTGGGACTGAGTGAGTGTGGGATGGAGTGAGTGTGGAATGGAGTGAGTGTTGGATGGAGTCAGTTTTGGATGGAGTTATTTTGGGATGGAGTGAGTGTGGGATGGAGTGAGTGTGGGATGGAGTGAGTGTGGAATGGAGTGAGTGTGGGACAGAGTGAGTGTGGGTCGGAGTGAGTGTGGATGGAGTGAGTGTGGGATGGAGTGAGTGTGGGATTTAGTGAGTGCGGGACGGAGTGAGTGTGGGATGGAGTGTGTGTGGGATGGAGTGAGTGTGGGATGGAGTGTGTGTGGGATGGAGTGAGTGTTGGATGGAGTGAGTGCGGGATGGAGTGAGTGTGGGATGGAGTGAGTGCGGGATGGAGTGAGTGTGGATTGGAGTGAATGTGGGATGGAGTGAGTGTGGATTGGAGTGAGTGTGGGATGGAGTGAGTGTGGGGTGGAGTGAGTGTGGGATGGAGTGTGTGCGGGATGGAGTGAGGGTGGGACGGAGTGAGTGTGGGATGGAGTGAGTGTGGATTGGAGTGAGTGTGGGACGGAGTGAGTGTGGGATGAGTGAGTGTGGGATGGAGTGAGTGTGGAATGGAGTGAGTGTGGATGGAGTGAGTGTGGGATGGAGTGAGTGTGGGATGGAGTGAGTGTGGATGGAGTGAGTGTGGGATGGAGTGAGTGTGGGATGGAGTGAGTGTGGGATGGAGTGAGTGTGGATGGAGTGAGTGTGGGATGGAGTGAGTGTGGGATGGAGTGAGTGTGGGATGGAGTGAGTGTGGGATGGAGTGAGTGTGGGATGGAGTGAGTGTGGGATGGAGTGAGTGTGGGATGGAGTGAGTGTGGGATGGAGTGAGTGTGGGATGGAGTGAGTGTGGGATGGAGTGAGTGTGGGATGGAGTGAGTGTGGGATGGAGTGAGTGTTGGATGGAGTGAGTGTGGGATGGAGTGAGTGTGGGATGGAGTGAGTGTGGGATGGAGTGAGTGTGGGATGGAGTGTGTGGGATGGAGTGAGTGTGGAATGGAGTGAGTGTGGGATGGAGTGAGTGTGGGATGGAGTGAGTGTTGGATGGAGTGAGTGTGGGATGGAGTGAGTGTGGGATGGAGTGAGTGTGGGATGGAGTGAGTGTGGATTGGAGTGAGTGTGGGATGGAGTGAGTGTGGGATGGAGTGTGTGTGGGATGGAGTGAGTGTGGGATGGAGTGAGTGTGAGATGGAGTGAGTGTGGGATGGAGTGAGTGTGGGATGGAGTGAGTGTGGAATGGAGTGAGTGTGGGATGTAGTGAGTGTGAGACGGAGTGAGTGTGGAATGGAGTGAGTGTGGGATGGAGTGAGTGCTGGACGGAGTGAGTGCGGGACGGAGTGAGTGTGGGACTGAGTGAGTGTTTGATGGAGTGAGTGTGGAATGGAGTGAGTGTTGGATGGAGTGAGTGTGGGATGGAGTGAGTGTGGAATGGAGTTAGTGTGGGATGGAGTGAGTATGGGATGGAGTGATTGCGGGATGGAGTGAGTGCTGGACGGAGTGAGTGTGGGATGGAGTGAGTGCTGGATGGAGTGAGTGTGGGATGGAGTGAGTGCTGGATGGAGTGAGTGTGGGATGGAATGAGTGAGGAATGGAGTGTGTGTGGAATGGAGTGAGTGCTGGATGGAGTGAGTGTTTGATGGAGTGAGTGTGGATGGAGTGAGTGTTGGATGGAGTGAGTTTGGGATGGAGTGAGTGTGGGATGGAGTGAGTGTGGGATGGAGTGAGTGTGGGATGGAGTGAGTGTGGGATGGAGTGAGTGTGGGATGGAGTGAGTGTGGGATGGAGTGAGTGTGGGATGGAGTGAGTGTGGGATGGAGTGAGTGTGGGATGGAGTGAGTGTGGGATGGAGTGAGTGTTGGATGGAGTGAGTGTGGGATGGAGTGAGTGTGGGATGGAGTGAGTGTGGGATGGAGTGAGTGTGGGATGGAGTGAGTGTGGGATGGAGTGAGTGTGGGATGGAGTGAGTGTGGGATGGAGTGAGTGTGGGATGGAGTGAGTGTGGGATGGAGTGAGTGTGGGATGGAGTGAGTGTGGGATGGAGTGAGTGTGGGATGGAGTGAGTGTGGGATGGAGTGAGTGTGGGATGGAGTGAGTGTGGGATGGAGTGAGTGTGGGATGGAGTGAGTGCGGGATGGAGTGAGTGTGGGATGGAGTGAGTGTGGGATGGAGTGAGTGTGGATGGAGTGAGTGTGGGATGGAGTGAGTGTGGGATGGAGTGAGTGTGGGATGGAGTGAGTGTGGGATGGAGTGAGTGTGGGATGGAGTGAGTGTTGGATGGAGTGAGTGTGGGATGGAGTGAGTGTGGGATGGAGTGAGTGTGGGATGGAGTGAGTGTGGGATGGAGTGAGTGTGGGACTGAGTGAGTGTGGAATGGAGTGAGTGTTGGATGGAGTGATTGTGGGATGGAGTGATTGCGGGATGGAGTGAGTGTTGGATGGAATGAGTGAGGAATGGAGTGTGTGTGGAATGGAGTGAGTGCTGGACGGAGTGAGTTCGGGACGGAGTGAGTGAGGGACGGAGTGAGTGTGGGACTGAGTGAATGTTTGATGGAGTGAGTGTGGAATGGAGTGAGTGTTGGATGGAGTGAGTGTTGGATGGAGTGAGTGTGGGATGGAGTGTGTGTGGGATGGAGTGAGTGTGGAATGGAGTGAGTGTGGAATGGAGTGAGTGTGGGATGGAGTGAGTGTGGGACGGAGTGAGTGTGGGATGGAGTGAGTGTGGGATGGAGTGAGTGTGGGATGGAGTGAGTGTGGGATGGAGTGAGTGTGGGATGGAGTGAGTGTGGGATGGAGTGAGTGTGGGATGGAGTGAGTGTGGGATGGAGTGAGTGTTGGATGGAGTGAGTGTGGGATGGAGTGAGTGTGGGATGGAGTGAGTGTGGGATGGAGTGAGTGTGGATTGGAGTGAGTGTGGGATGGAGTGAGTGTTGGATGGAGTGAGTGTGGGATGGAGTGAGTGTGGGATGGAGTGAGTGTGGGATGGAGTGTGTGCGGGACGGAGTGAGTGTGGGACGGAGTGAGTGTGGGATGGAGTGAGTGTGGATTGGAGTGAGTGTGGGATGGAGTGAGTGTGGGATGGAGTGTGTGTTGGATGGGGTGAGTGTGGGATGGAGTGAGTGTGGGATGGAGTGAGTGTGGGATGGAGTGAGTGTGGGATGGAGTGAGTGTGGGATGGAGTGAGTGTGGGATGGAGTGAGTGTGGGACGGAGTGAGTGTGGAATGGAGTGAGTGTGGGATGGAGTGAGTGCTGAACGGAGTGAGTGCGGGACGGAGTGAGTGTGGGACTGAGTGAGTGTGGGATGGAGTGAGTGTGGAATGGAGTGAGTGTGGGATGGAGTGAGTGTGGGATGGAGTGAGTGTGGGATGGAGTGAGTGTTGGATGGAGTGAGTGTGGGATGGAGTGAGTGTGGGATGGAGTGAGTGTGGGATGGAGTGAGTGTGGGATGGAGTGAGTGTGGGATGGAGTGAGTGTGGGATGGAGTGAGTGTGGGATGGAGTGAGTGTGGAATGGAGTGAGTGTGGGATGGAGTGTGTGTGGGATGGAGTGAGTGTTGGATGGAGTGAGTGTGGGATGGAGTGAGTGTGGGATGGAGTGAGTGTGGAATGGAGTGAGTGTGGGATGGAGTGAGTGTGGGATGGAGTGAGTGTGGGATGGAGTGAGTGTGGGATGGAGTGAGTGTGGGATGGAGTGAGTGTGGGATGGAGTGAGTGTGGGATGGAGTGAGTGTTGGATGGAGTGAGTGTGGAATGGAGTGAGTGTGGGATGGAGTGAGTGTGGGATGGAGTGAGTGCGGGATGGAGTGAGTGTGGGATGGAGTGAGTGTGGGATGGAGTGAGTGCGGGATGGAGTGAGTGTGGATTGGAGTGAGTGTGGGATGGAGTGAGTGTGGGATGGAGTGTGTGTTGGATGGGGTGAGTGTGGGATGGAGTGAGTCTGAGAAGGATTGAGTGTGGGACGGAGTGAGTGTGGGATGGAGTGAGTGTGGAATGGAGTGAGTGTGGGATGGAGTGAGTGTGGGATGGAGTGAGTGTGGGATGGAGTGAGTGTGGGATGGAGTGAGTGCTGGACGGAGTGAGTGTGGGACGGAGTGAGTGTGGGACTGAGTGAGTGTTTGATGGAGTGAGTGTGGAATGGAGTGAGTGTTGGATGGAGTGAGTGTGGGATGGAGTGAGTGTGGGATGGAGTGAGTGCTGGACGGAGTGTGTGCGGGATGGAGTGAGTGTGGGATGGAGTGAGTGCTGGACGGAGTGAGTGTGGGATGGAGTGAGTGCTGGACGGAGTGAGTGTGGGATGGAGTGAGTGCTGGATGGAGTGAGTGTGGGATGGAGTGAGTGTGGAATGGAGTGAGTGTGGAATGGAGTGAGTGTGGACGGAGTGAGTGTTGGATGGAGTGAGTGTGGGATGGAGTGAGTGTTGGATGGAGTGAGTGCTGGATGGAGTGAGTGTGGGATGGAGTGAGTGTGGGACGGAGTGAGTGTGGGACGGAGTGAGTGTGGGATGGAGTGAGTGTGGGATGGAGTGAGTGTGGGATGGAGTGTGTGTGTGGAGTGAGTGGAGTGAGTGTGGGATGGAGTGAGTGTGGGACGGAGTGAGTGTGGGACGGAGTGAGTGTGGGATGGAGTGAGTGTGGGATGGAGTGAGTGTGGATGGAGTGAGTGTGGGATGGAGTGAGTGTGGGATGGAGTGAGTGTGGGATGGAGTGAGTGTGGGATGGAGTGAGTGTGGATGGAGTGAGTGCGGGACGGAGTGAGTGTGGGATGGAGTGAGTGTGGATGGAGTGAGTGTGGATGGAGTGAGTGTGGAATGGAGTGAGTGTGGGATGGAGTGAGTGTGGGATGGAGTGAGTGTGGGATGGAGTGAGTGTGGGATGGAGTGAGTGTGGGATGGAGTGAGTGTGGGATGGAGTGAGTGTGGGATGGAGTGAGTGTGGGATGGAGTGAGTGTGGGATGGAGTGAGTGTGGGACGGAGTGAGTGTGGGATGTAGTGAGTGTGGGATGGAGTGAGTGTGGGATGGAGTGAGTGTGGGATGGAGTGAGTGTTTGATGGAGTGAGTGTGGAATGGAGTGAGTGTGGGATGGAGTGAGTGTGGGATGGAGTGAGTGTGGAATGGAGTGAGTGTGGGATGGAGTGAGTGTGGATGGAGTGAGTGTGGGATGGAGTGAGTGTGGGATGGAGTGAGTGTGGGATGGAGTGAGTGTGGGATGGAGTGAGTGTGGGATGGAGTGAGTGTGGGACGGAGTGAGTGTGGGATGGAGTGAGTGTGGGATGGAGTGAGTGTGGGATGGAGTGAGTGTGGATGGAGTGAGTGTGGGATGGAGTGAGTGTTGGATGGAGTGAGTGTGGGATGGAGTGAGTGTGGGATGGAGTGAGTGTGGGATGGAGTGAGTGTGGGATGGAGTGAGTGTGGAATGGAGTGAGTGTGGGATGGAGTGAGTGTGGGATGGAGTGAGTGTTGGATGGAGTGTGTGTGGGATGGAGTGAGTGTGGGATGGAGTGAGTGTGGGATGGAGTGAGTGTGGGATGGAGTGAGTGTGGGATGGAGTGAGTGTGGGATGGAGTGAGTGTGGGACGGAGTGAGTGTGGGATGGAGTGAGTGTGGGATGGAGTGAGTGTGGAATGGAGTGAGTGTGGGATGGAGTGGAGTGAGTGTGGGATGGAGTGAGTGTGGGATGGAGTGAGTGTGGGATGGAGTGAGTGTGGGATGGAGTGAGTGTGGGATGGAGTGAGTGTGGGATGGAGTGAGTGTGGGATGGAGTGAGTGTGGGATGGAGTGAGTGTGGGATGGAGTGAGTGTGGGATGGAGTGAGTGTGGGATGGAGTGAGTGTGGGATGGAGTGAGTGTGGGATGGAGTGAGTGTGGGATGGAGTGAGTGTGGGATGGAGTGAGTGTGGGATGGAGTGAGTGTGGGATGGAGTGAGTGTGGGATGGAGTGAGTGTGGGATGGAGTGAGTGTGGGATGGAGTGAGTGTGGGATGGAGTGAGTGTGGGACGGAGTGAGTGTGGGATGGAGTGAGTGTGGATGGAGTGAGTGCGGGATGGAGTGATTGTGGGATGGAGTGAGTGTGGGATGGAGTGAGTGTGGGATGGAGTGAGTGTGGGATGGAGTGAGTGTGGGATGGAGTGAGTGTGGGATGGAGTGAGTGTGGGATGGAGTGAGTGTGGGATGGAGTGAGTGTGGGATGGAGTGAGTGTGGGATGGAGTGAGTGTGGGATGGAGTGAGTGTGGGATGGAGTGAGTGTGGGATGGAGTGAGTGTGGGATGGAGTGAGTGTGGGATGGAGTGAGTGTGGGATGGAGTGAGTGTGGGATGGAGTGAGTGTGGGATGGAGTGAGTGTGGGATGGAGTGAGTGTGGGATGGAGTGAGTGTGGGATGGAGTGAGTGTGGGATGGAGTGAGTGTGGGATGGAGTGAGTGTGGGATGGAGTGAGTGTGGGATGGAGTGAGTGTGGATGGAGTGAGTGTGGGATGGAGTGAGTGTGGGATGGAGTGAGTGTGGGATGGAGTGAGTGTGGGATGGAGTGAGTGTGGGATGGAGTGAGTGTGGGATGGAGTGAGTGTGGATGGAGTGAGTGTGGGATGGAGTGAGTGTGGGATGGAGTGAGTGTGGGATGGAGTGAGTGTGGGATGGAGTGAGTGTGGGATGGAGTGAGTGTGGGATGGAGTGAGTGTGGGATGGAGTGAGTGTGGGATGGAGTGAGTGTGGGATGGAGTGAGTGTGGGATGGAGTGAGTGTGGGATGGAGTGAGTGTGGGATGGAGTGAGTGTGGGATGGAGTGAGTGTGGATGGAGTGAGTGTGGGATGGAGTGAGTGTGGGATGGAGTGAGTGTGGGATGGAGTGAGTGTGGGATGGAGTGAGTGTGGGATGGAGTGAGTGTGGAATGGAGTGAGTGTTGGATGGAGTGAGTGTGGGATGGAGTGAGTGTGGGATGGAGTGAGTGTGGGATGGAGTGAGTGTGGATGGAGTGAGTGTGGGACGGAGTGAGTGTGGGATGGAGTGAGTGTGGGATGGAGTGAGTGTGGAATGGAGTGAGTGTGGGATGGAGTGAGTGTGGGATGGAGTGAGTGTGGGATGGAGTGAGTGTGGGATGGAGTGAGTGTGGGATGGAGTGAGTGTGGGATGGAGTGAGTGTGGGATGGTGTGAGTGTGGGATGGAGTGAGTGTGGATGGAGTGAGTGTGGATGGAGTGAGTGTGGGATGGAGTGAGTGTGGGATGGAGTGAGTGTGGGATGGAGTGAGTGTGGGATGGAGTGAGTGTGGGATGGAGTGAGTGTGGGATGGAGTGAGTGTGGGATGGAGTGAGTGTGGGATGGAGTGAGTGTGGGATGGAGTGAGTGTGGGATGGAGTGAGTGTGGGATGGAGTGAGTGTGGGATGGAGTGAGTGTGGGATGGAGTGAGTGTGGGATGGAGTGAGTGTGGGATGGAGTGAGTGTGGGATGGAGTGAGTGTGGGATGGAGTGAGTGTGGGATGGAGTGAGTGTGGGATGGAGTGAGTGTGGGATGGAGTGAGTGTGGGATGGAGTGAGTGTGGGATGGAGTGAGTGTGGGATGGAGTGAGTGTGGGATGGAGTGAGTGTGGATGGAGTGAGTGTGGGATGGAGTGAGTGTGGGATGGAGTGAGTGTGGGATGGAGTGAGTGTGGGATGGAGTGAGTGTGGGATGGAGTGAGTGTGAGACTGATTGAGTGCGGGATGGAGTGTGTGTGGATGGAGTGAGTGTGGGATGGAGTGTGTGTGGGATGGAGTGAGTGTGAGACGGAGTGAGTGTTGGATGGAGTGAGTGTGAGACGGAGTGAGTGTGAGACGGAGTGAGTGTGGGATGGAGTGAGTGTGGGGTGGAGTGTGGTGAGTGTGTGGATGGAGTGAGTGTGGGATGGAGTGAGTGTGGGATGGAGTGAGTGTGGGATGGAGTGAGTGTGGGATGGAGTGAGTGTGGATGGAGTGAGTGTGGGATGGAGTGAGTGTGGGATGGAGTGTGTGTGGGATGGAGTGAGTGTGGGATGGAGTGAGTGTGGGATGGAGTGAGTGTGGGATGGAGTGAGTGTGGGATGGAGTGAGTGTGGGATGGAGTGAGTGTGGGATGGAGTGATGGAGTGTGAGTGTGGGATGGAGTGAGTGTGAGACGGAGTGAGTGTGGGATGGAGTGAGTGTGGGATGGAGTGAGTGTGGGATGGAGTGAGTGTGGGATGGAGTGAGTGTGGGATGGAGTGAGTGTGGGATGGAGTGAGTGTGGGATGGAGTGAGTGTGGAATGGAGTGAGTGTGGGATGGAGTGAGTGTGGGATGGAGTGAGTGTGGGATGGAGTGAGTGTGGGATGGAGTGAGTGTGGGATGGAGTGAGTGTGGGATGGAGTGAGTGTGGGATGGAGTGAGTGCGGGATGGAGTGAGTGTGGGATGGAGTGAGTGTGGGATGGAGTGAGTGTGGGATGGAGTGAGTGTGGGATGGAGTGTGTGAGGATGGAGTGAGTGTGGGACTGGAGTGAGTGTGGGATGGAGTGAGTGTGGATGGAGTGTGTGTGGATGGAGTGATGTGTTGGGATGGAGTGGGGTGTGGGTGGAGTGAGTGTGGGATGGAGTGAGTGTGGGATGGAGTGGGTGTGGGATGGAGTGTGTGTGGATGGAGTGTGTGTGGGATGGAGTGAGTGTGGGATGGAGTGAGTGTGGGATGGAGTGTGTGTGGAATGGAGTGAGTGTGGGATGGAGTGAGTGCAGGACGGAGTGAGTGTGGACTGGAGTGAGTGTTGCGATGGAGTGAGTGTGGGACTGGAGTGAGTGTGGTGATGGAGTGAGTGTGGGATGGAGTGAGTGTGGAATGGAGTGAGTGTGTGGATGGAGTGTGTGAGGATGGAGTTGAGTGTGGGATGGAGTGAGTGCGGGATGGAGTGAGTGTGGATTGGAGTGAGTGTGGGATGGAGTGAGTGTGGGATGGAGTGAGTGTGGAATGGAGTGAGTGTGGAATGGAGTGAGTGTGGGATGGAGTGAGTGTTGGATGGAGTGAGTGTGGATGGAGTGTGTGCGGGACAGAGTGAGTGTGGGACGGAGTGAGTGCGGGATGGAGTGAGTGTGGGCGGAGTGAGTGCGGGATGGAGTGAGTGTGGGATGGAGTGAGTGTGGGATGGAGTGTGTGGGATGGAGTGAGTGTGGGACGGAGTGAGTGATTGCGGGATGGAGTGAGTGTGGGATGGAGTGAGTGTGGGATGGAGTGTGGATTGGAGTGAGTGTGGGATGGAGTGAGTGTGGGATGGAGTGAGTGTGGGATGGAGTGAGTGTGGGATGGAGTGAGTGTGGATGGAGTGAGTGTGGGACGGAGTGAGTGTGGGATGGAGTGAGTGTGGGATGGAGTGAGTGTGGGATGGAGTGAGTGTGGGATGGAGTGAGTGTGGGATGGAGTGAGTGTGGGATGGAGTGAGTGTGGGATGGAGTGAGTGTGGGACGGAGTGAGTGTGGGATGGAGTGAGTGTGGAATGGAGTGAGTGTGGGATGGAGTGAGTGTGGGATGGAGTGAGTGTGGGATGGAGTGAGTGTGGAATGGAGTGAGTGTGGGATGGAGTGAGTGTGGGACGGAGTGAGTGTGGGATGGAGTGAGTGTGGGACGGAGTGAGTGTGGGATGGAGTGAGTGTGGGACGGAGTGAGTGTGGGATGGAGTGAGTGTGGGATGGAGTGTGTGTGGGATGGAGTGAGTGTGGGATGGAGTGAGTGTGGGATGGAGTGAGTGTGGATGGAGTGAGTGTGGGATGGAGTGAGTGTGGGACGGAGTGAGTGTGGGATGGAGTGAGTGTGGGATGGAGTGAGTGTGGGATGGAGTGAGTGTTGGATGGAGTGAGTGTGGGACGGAGTGAGTGTGGGATGGAGTGAGTGTTGGATGGAGTGAGTGTGGGATGGAGTGAGTGTGGGATGGAGTGAGTGTGGGATGGAGTGAGTGTGGAGTGAGTGTGGGATGGAGTGAGTGGGGGATGAGTGAGTGTGGGATGGAGTGTGTGTGGGATAAGTGAGTGTGGGATGGAGTGAGTGTGAGATGGAGTGAGTGTGGGATGGAGTGAGTGTGGGATGGAGTGAGTGTGGGATGGAGTGATGTGAGTGGATGTGAGTGTGGGATGGAGTGAGTGTGGGATGGAGTGAGTGTGGGATGGAGTGAGTGTGGGATGGAGTGAGTGTGGGATGGAGTGAGTGTGAATGGATGGAGTGAGTGTGGATGGAGTGAGTGTGGGATGGAGTGAGTGTGAGTGGGAGTGAGTGTGGGATGGAGTGAGTGTGGGATGGAGTGAGTGTGGATGGAGTGAGTGTGGGATGGAGGAGTGTGAGACGGAGTGAGTGTGGGATGGAGTGAGTGCGGGATGGAGTGAGTGTGGGATGGAGTGAGTGTGGGATGGAGTGAGTGCGGGATGGAGTGATTGCGGGACAGAGTGAGTGTGGGATGGAATGAATGTGGAATGGAGTGAGTGTGGAATTGAGTGAGTGTGGGATGGTAGTGAGTGTGGATGGAGTGAGTGTGTGGAGGAGTGAGTGTGGGATGGAGTGAGTGTGGGATGGAGTGAGTGTGGAATGGGAGTGAGTGTGGGATGGAGTGAGTGTGGATGAGTGAGTGTGGGATGGAGTGAGTGCGGGATGGAGTGAGTGTGGGATGGAGTGAGTGTGGGATGGTGTGAGTGTGCGATGGAGTGAGTGTGGGACTGAGTGAGTGTGGGATGGAGTGAGTGTGGGATGGAGTGAGTGTGGAATGGAGTGAGTGTGGGATGGAGTGAGTGTGGGATGGAGTGAGTGTGGGACGGAGTGAGTGTGGTATGAGGTATGTGGATGGAGTGAGTGTGGATGGAGTGAGTGTGGGATGGAGTGAGTGGGGATGGAGTGAGTGTGGGATGGAGTGAGTGTGGGATGGAGTGAGTGGGGATGGAGTGATGTGGGACGGAGTGAGTGTGGGATGGAGTGAGTGTGAGATGGAGTGAGTGTGGGATGGAGTGAGTGTGAGATGGAGTGTGTGTGGGATGGAGTGAGTGTGGGATGGAGTGAGTGTGGGATGGAGTGAGTGTGAGACGGAGTGAGTGTGGGATGGAGTGAGTGAGGGATGGAGTGAGTGTGGGATGGAGTGTGTGTGAGTGGAGTGAGTGCGGGATGGAGTGTGTGTGAGACGGATGTGAGTGGGATGGAGTGAGTGTGAGACGAGTGAGTGTGGGATGGAGTGAGTGTGAGACGGAGTGAGTGTGGGATGGAGTGAGTGTGGAGGAGTGAGTGCGGGATGGAGTGAGTGTGGGATGGAGTGAGTGTGGGATGGAGTGAGTGTGAGACGGAGTGAGTGTGGGATGGAGTGAGTGTGAGATGGAGTGAGTGTGGGATGGAGTGAGTGTGGGACGAGTGAGTGTGGGATGGAGTGAGTGTGAGACGTTGTGAGTGTGGGATGGAGTGAGTGTGGGACGGAGTGAGTGTGGGATGGAGTGAGTGTGAGATGGAGTGAGTGGGATGGAGTGAGTGTGAGATGGAGTGAGTGCGGGATGGAGTGATTGTGGGACGGTGTGAGTGCGGGATGGAGTGAGTGTGGGATGGTGTGAGTGCGGGATGGAGTGAGTGTGAAATGGTGTGAGTGCGGGATGGAGTGAGTGTGGGATGGAGTGAGTGTGGGGATGGAGTGAGTGTGATGGAGTGAGTGTGGGATGGGGTGAGTGTGGGACGGAGTGATTGCGGGATGGAGTGAGTGTGGGATGGAGTGAGTGTGGGATGGAGTGATTGTGGGATGGAGTGAGTGTGGGATGGAGTGAGTGTGAGACAGTGTGAGTGTGGGATGGAGTGAGTGTGATACGGAGTGAGTGAGCGGGATGGAGTGAGTGTGGGACGGAGTGAGTGTGGGATGGAGTGAGTGTGAGAGGTGTGAGTGCGGGAGGAGTGTGTGTGAGACGGAGTGTGTGTGGGATGGAGTGTGTGTGGGATGGAGTGAGTGCAGGATTGAGTGAGTGTGGATGGAGTGTGTGTGGGATGGAGTGAGTGTGGGATGGAGTGAGTGTGGGATGGAGTAGTGAGGGGATGGAGTGAGTGTGAATGGAGTGAGTGTGGGATTGGAGTGAGTGTGGGGATGGAGTGAGTGTGGGATGGAGTGAGTGTGGGATGGAGTGAGTGGTGATGGAGTGAGTGGGAATGGAGTGAGTGAGGGACGGAGGGAGTGCGGGATGGAGTGAGTGTGTGGGATGGAGTGAGGTGTGATGGAGTGAGTGTGGAATGGAGTGAGTGAGGGATGGAGTGAGTGTGGGATTGGAGTGAGTGTGGATGGAGTGAGTGTGGATGGAGTGAGTGTTGGGATGGAGTGAGTGTGGATGGAGTGAGTGCTGGAAGGAGTGAGTGTGGACGGAGTGAGTGTGGGATGGAGTGAGTGTGGGATGGAGTGAGTGTGGGATGGAGTGAGTGTGCGATGGAGTGAGTGTGGGATGGAGTGAGTGTGAGACGGAGTGAGTGTGGGACGGAGTGATTTCGGGACGGAGTGAGTGTGGGATGGAGTGAGTGTGGATGGAGTGAGTGCGGGACGGAGTGATTGCGGGATGGAGTGAGTGTGGGATGGAGTGAGTGTGGGACGGAGTGAGTGCGGGATGGAGTGAGTGTGGATGGAGTGAGTGCGGGATGGAGTGATTGCGGGATGGAGTGAGCGTGGGATGGAGTGAGTGTGGGATGGAGTGAGTGTGGACGGAGTGAGTGCGGGATGGAGTGAGTGTGAGACAGTGTGAGTGGGATGGAGTGAGTTTGGGACGGAGTGTGTGTGGGATGGAGTGAGTGTGAGACGGAGTGAGTGTGGGATGGAGTGAGTGTGGGATGGAGTGAGTGCTGGACGGAGTGAGTGTGTGAGGTGGTGTGATGTGTGGGATGGATGGAGTGAGTGTGAGGACGGTGTGAGTGTGGGATGGAGTGAGTGTGAGAGGTGGAGTGAGTGTGGGATGGAGTGAGTGTGAGACGGAGTGAGTGTGGGATGGAGTGAGTGTGGATGGAGTGAGTGCGGAATGGAGTGAGTGTGGGACGGAGTGAGTGCGGGATGGAGTGAGTGTGAGACGGAGTGAGTGCGGGATGGAGTGAGTGTTGGATACGGAGTGAGTGTGGGATGGAGTGTGTGTGGGACGGAGTGAGTGCGGGATGGAGTGTGGGATGGAGTGAGTGCGGGACGGAGTGAGTGTGGGACGGAGTGAGTGCGGGATGGAGTGAGTGTGGATGGAGTGAGTGCGGGATGGAGTGAGTGTGGGATGGAGTGAGTGTGGGATGGAGTGAGTGTGGGATGGTGTGAGTGTGCGATGGAGTGAGTGTGGGATGGAGTGAGTGTGGGTTGGAGTGAGTGTGAGACGGAGTGAGTGGGGATGGAGTGAGTGTGAGATGGTGTGTGTGGGATGGAGTGAGTGTGAGATGGTGTGAGTGCGGGATGGAGTGAGTGTGAGACAGTGTGAGTGCGGGATGGAGTGAGTGTGATGGAGTGAGTGTGGGATGGAGTGAGTGTGGGACGGAGTGAGTGTGGGATGGAGTGAGTGTGAGAAGGTGTGAGTGTGGATGGAGTGAGTGTGAGACGGAGTGAGTGTGGGATGGAGTGATTGTGGGACGATGTGAGTGTGGGATGGAGTGAGTGTGAGATGGAGTGAGTGTGGGATGGAGTGAGTGTGGATGGAGTGAGTGCGGGATGGAGTGAGTGTGATACGGAGTGAGTGCGGGATGGAGTGAGTGTGAGACGGTGTGAGTGCGGGATGGAGTGAGTGTGAGACGTTGTGAGTGCGGGATGGAGTGAGTGTGAGACGGTGTGAGTGCGGGATGGAGTGATTGTGAGATGGTGTGAGTGCGGGATGGAGTGATTGTGAGACGGTGTGAGTGCGGGATGGAGTGATTGTGAGACGGTGTGAGTGCGGGATGGAGTGTGTGTGAGACGGTGTGAGTGCGGGATGGAGTGTGCGTGAGAGGGTGTGAGTGCGGGATGGAGTGAGTGTGATACGGAGTGAGTGCGGGATGGAGTGTGCGTGAGAGGGTGTGAGTGCGGGATGGAGTGAGTGTGATACGGAGTGAGTGCGGGATGGAGTGAATGTGAGACGGATCGAGTGCGGGATGGAGTGAGTGTGATATGGAGTGAGTGCGGGATGGAGTGATTGTGAGACGGTGTGAGTGCGGGATGGAGTGAGTGTGGGACAGAGTGAGTGTGGGATTGAGTGAGTGTGGGACGGAGTGAGTGTGGGATGGAGTGAGTGTGGGATGGAGTGAGTGTTGGATGGAGTGAGTGAGGGATGGAGTGAGTGTGGGATGGAGTGAGTGTGGGATGGAGTGAGTTTGGGACTGAGTGAGTGTGGGATGGAGTGAGTGTGGGACTGAGTGAGTGTGGGATGGAGTGAGTGTGGGATGGAGTGTGTGTGGGATGGAGTGAGTGTGGGATGGAGTGAGTGTGGGATGGAGTGATTGTGGAATGGAGTGTGTGTGGAATGGAGTGAGTGTGGGATGGAGTGAGTGTGGATTGGAGTGAGTGTGGGATGGAGTGAGTGTGGGATGGAGTGAGTGTGGGACGGAGTGTGTGTGGGATGGAGTGAGTGTGGAATGGAGTGAGTGTGGGATGGAGTGAGTGTGGGATGGAGTGAGTGTGGGATGGAGTGAGTGTGGGATGGAGTGAGTGTGGGATGGAGTGAGTGTGGGATGGAGTGAGTGCGGGATGGAGTGAGTGTGGGATGGAGTGGGTGTGGGATGGAGTGTATGTGGGATGGAGTGATTGCGGGACGGAGTGAGTGTGAGACGGATTGAGTGTGGGACGGAGTGAGTGTGGGATGGAGTGTGTGTGGGATGGAGTGAGTGTGGAATGGAGTGAGTGTGGGATGGAGTGAGTGTGCGATTGAGTGAGTGTGGGACTCAGTGAGTGTGGGATGGAGTGAGTGTGGGATGGAGTGAGTGTTGGATGGAGTGTGTGTGGGATGGAGTGAGTGTGGGATGGAGTGAGTGTGGGATGGAGTGAGTGTTTGATGGAGTGAGTGTGGGATGGAGTGAGTGTGGGACGGAGTGAGTGTGGGACGAAGTGAGTGTGGGATGGAGTGAGCGTGGGATGGAGTGAGTGTGGAATGGAGTGAGTGTGGAATGGAGTGTGTGTGGATGGAGTGAGTGTTGGATGGAGTGTGTGTGGGATGGAGTGAGTGTGGGACGAAGTGAGTGTGGGATGGAGTGAGCGTGGGATGGAGTGAGTGTGGGATGGAGTGAGTGTGGGATGGAGTGAGTTTGGAATGGAGTGAGTGTGGAATGGAGTGAGTGCGGGATGGAGTGAGTCTGGGACGGAGTGAGTGTGGGACTGAGTGAGTGTTTGATGGAGTGAGTGTGGAATGGAGTGAGTGTTGGATGGAGTCAGTTTTGGATGGAGTGAATGTGGGACGGAATGAGTGTGGGACGAAGTGTGTGTGGGATGGAGTGAGTGTGGGATGGAGTGAGTGTGGGATGGAGTGAGTGTGGGATGGTGTGAGTGTGGGATGTAGTGAATGTGGAAAGGAGTGAGTGTGGGATGGAGTGAGTGTGGAAAGGAGTGAGTGTGGGATGCAGTGAGTGTGGGATGGAGTGTGTGTGGGATGAAGTGAGTGTGGGTTGGAGTGACTGTGGGTTGATGTGAGTGCGGGGCGGAGTGAGTGTGGGGCGGAGTGAGTGCGGGGCTGAGTGAGTGTGGGACGGAGTGAGTGCGGGACGGAGTGAGTGTGGGATGGAATGAGTGTGGGCTGGAGTGATTGCGGGATGGAGTGAGTGTGCGATGGAGTGAGTGTGGGACTCAGTGAGTGTGGAATGGAGTGTGTGTGGGATGGAGTGAGTGTGGGACAGAGTGAGTGTGGGATGGAGTGAGTGTGGGATCGAGTGAGTGTGGTATGGAGTGAGTGCGGGACGGAGTGAGTGTGAGACGGATTGAGTGTGGGACGGAGTGAGTGTGGGATGGAGTGAGTTTGGAATGGAGTGAGTGCGGGACGGAGTGATTGTGAGACGGATTTAGTGTGGATGGAGTAAGTGTGGGATGGAGTGAGTGTGGAATGGACTGTGTGTGGGATGGAGTGAGTGTTGGATGGAGTGTGTGTGGGATGGAGTGAGTGTTGGATGGAGTGAGTGTGGGATGGATTGAGTGTGGGATGGAGTTTGTGTGGGACGGAGTGAGTGCGGGTGGAGTGAGTGTGGATTGGAGTGAGTGTGGGATGGAGTGAGTGTGGGATGGAGTGTGTCTGGGATGGAGTGAGTGTGAGACGGAGTGAGTCTGAGACGGATTGAGTGTGGGACGGAGTGAGTGTGGGATGGAGTGAGTTTGGAATGGAGTGAGTGTGGGACGGAGTGAGTGTGGGATGGAGTGAGTGTGGGATGGAGTGTGTGTGGGACGGAGTGAGTATGGGACGGAGTGAGTGTGGGATGGAGTGTGTGTGAGACGGAGTGAGTGTGGGATGTAGTGAGTGTGAGACGGAGTGAGTGTGGGATGGAGTGAGTGTGGGATGGAGTGAGTGTGGGATGGAGTGAGTGTGGGACGGAGTGTGTGTGGGACGGATTGAGTGTGGGACGGATTGAGTGTGGAATGGAGTGAGTGTGGGATGGACTGAGTGTGGGACGGAGTGAATGTGGGATGGAGTGAGTGTGGGATGGAGTGAGTCTGAGGCGGAGTGAGTGTGAGACGGATTGAGTGTGGGATGGGGTGAGTGTGGGACGGAGTGAGTGTGGGATGGAGTGAGTGTGGAATGGAGTGAGTGTGGAATGGAGTGAGTGTTGGTTGGAGTGTGTGTGGGATGGAGTGACTGTGGGATGGAGTGAGTGTGGGATGGAGTGAGTGTGGTATGGAGTGTGTGTGGAATGGAGTGAGTGTTTGATGGAGTGTGTGTGGGATGGAGTGAGTGTGGGATGGAGTGAGTGTGGGATGGAGTGGGTGTGGGATGGAGTGTGTGTGGGATGGAGTGAGTGTGGGATGGAGTGAGTGTGGGATGGAGTGAGTGTGGGATGGAGTGTGTGTGGAATGGAGTGAGTGTGGGATGGAGTGAGTGCAGGACGGAGTGAGTGTGGAATGGAGTGAGTGTGAGACGGAGTGACTGTGAGACGGATTGAGTGTGAGATGGAGTGTGTGTGGGATGGGGTGAGTGTGGAATGGAGTGAGTGTGTGGCAGAATGAGTGTGAGATGGATTGAGTTTGGGATGGATTGAGTGTGAGACGGATCGAGTGTGGGATGGGGTGAGTGTGGGATGGAGTGAGTGTGGGATGGGGTGAGTGTTGAATTGAGTGAGTGCTGGACGGAGTGAGTGCGGGATGGACTGAGTGTTGGATGAAGTGAGTGCGGAAAGGAGTGAGTGTGGGATGGAGTGAGTGTGGGATGGAGTGTGTGTGGGATGAAGTGAGTGTGGGGCGGAGTGAGTGCAGGACGGAGTGAATGTGGGATGGAGTGAGTGCGAGATGGAGTGATGCGGGATGGAGTGAATGCGGGACGGAGTGATTGCGGGATAGAGTGAGTGTGGGATGGAGTGAGTGTGGGATGGAGTGTGTGGAATGGAGTGAGTGTGGAATGGAGTGAGTGTGGGATGGAGTGAGTGTGGGACGGAGTAAGTGTGGGATGGAGTGAGTGTGGAATGGAGTGAGTGTGAGACGGTGTGAGTGTGGGATGGAGTGAGTGTGGCACGGAGTGATTGTGGGATGGAGTGAGTGTGGGATGGAGTGAGTGTGAGATGGAGTGAGTGTGGGATGGTGTGTGTGTGGGACGGAGTGAGTATGGGACGGAGTGAGTGTGGGATGGAGTGAGTGTGGAATGGAGTGAGTGTGGGATGGAGTGAGTGTGGGACGGAGTGAGTGTGGGATGGAGTGAGTGTGGAATGGAGTGAGTGTGGGACGGAATGAGTGTGAGACGGTGTGAGTGT
This sequence comes from Carcharodon carcharias, assembly GCF_017639515.1. Taxonomy (NCBI): domain Eukaryota; kingdom Metazoa; phylum Chordata; class Chondrichthyes; order Lamniformes; family Lamnidae; genus Carcharodon; species Carcharodon carcharias. The sequence goes on from NC_054507.1 coordinate 2,476,469, forward strand.
GGGATGGAGTGAGCGTGGCACGGATTGAGTGTGGGTTGGAGTGAGTGTGAGACGAAGTGAGTGTGGCATGGAGTGAGTGTGGGACGGAGTGTGTGTGAGATGGAGTGAGTGTGAGATGGAGTGAGTGTGAGATGGAGTGATTGTTGAATGGAGTGAGTGTGGGACGGAGTGAGTGTGAGACGGAGTGAGTGTGAGATGGAGTGATTGTGGAATGGAGTGAGTGTGGGATGGAATGAGTGTTGGATGGAGTGAGTGTGAGACGGATCGAGTGCGGGATGGAGTGAGTGTTGGTTGGAGTGAGTGCGGGATGGAGTGAGTGTGGGATGGAGTGAGTGTGGAATGGAATGAGTGTGGGATGGAGTGAGTGGGGGACTGAGTGAGTGTGGGATGGAGTGTGTGTGGGACTAAGTGAGTGTGGGATGGAGTGAATGTGAGACGGAGTGAGTGCGGGATGGAGTGAATGTGAGACGGAGTGAGTGCGGGATGGAGTGATTGTGAGAGGATGTGAGTGCGGGATGGAGTGATTGTGAGACGGTGTGAGTGCGGGACGGAGTGATTGTGAGAGGATGTGAGTGCGGGATGGAGTGATTGTGAGACGGTGTGAGTGCGGGATGGAGTGAGTGTGAGATGGTGTGAGTGCGGGATGGAGTGATTATGGAATGGAGTGAGTGTGGGATGGAGTGAGTGTGAGACGGAGTGAGTGTGAGATGGCGTGATTGTGGAATGGAGTGAGTGTGGGATGGAGTGCGTGTGGGATGGAAGGAGTGTGATACGGAGTGAGTGCGGTATGGAGTGAGTGTGAGACGGTGTGAGTGCGGGATGGAGTGATTGTGAGACGGTGTGAGTGCGGGATGGAGTGAGCGTGAGACGGTGTGAGTGTGAGATGCCGTGATTGTGGAATGGAGTGAGTGTGGGATGGAGTGAGTGTGATACGGAGTGAGTGCGGGATGGAGTGAGTGTGAGACGGTGTGAGTGTGGGATGGAGTGATTGTGAGACGGTGTGATTGCGGGATGGAGTGAGTGTGATACGGTGTGAGTGCGGGATGGAGTGTGTGTGAGACGGTGTGAGTGCGGGATGGAGTGATTGTGAGACAGTGTGAGTGCGGGATGGAGTGAGTGTGATACGGAGTGAGTGCGGGATGGAGTGATTGTGAGACAGTGTGAGTGCGGGATGGAGTGAGTGTGAGACGGTGTGAGTGCGGGATGGAGTGAGTGTGATACGGAGTGAGTGCGGGATGGAGTGATTGTGAGACGGTGTGAGTGCGGGATGGAGTGATTGTGAGACGGTGTGAGTGCGGGATGGAGTGATTGTGAGACAGTGTGAGTGCGGGATGGAGTGAGTGTGATACGGAGTGAGTGCGGGATGGAGTGAATGTGAGAAGGATCGAGTGCGGGATGGAGTGAGTGTGAGACGGAGTGAGTGCCGGATGGAGTGATTGTGAGACGGTGTGAGTGCGGGATGGAGTGAATGTGAGAAGGATCGAGTGCGGGATGGAGTGAATGTGAGATGGTGTGAGTGCGGGATGGAGTGTGTGTGAGACGGTGTGAGTGCGGGATTGAGTGTGTGTGAGACGATGTGAGTGCGGGATGGAGTGATTGTGAGACGATGTGAGTGCGGGATGGAGTGATTGTGAGACGGTGTGAGTGCGGGATGGAGTGAGTGTGATACGGAGTGAGTGCGGGATGGAGTGAGTGTGATACGGAGTGAGTGCGGGATGGAGTGATTGTGAGACGGTGTGAGTGCGGGATGGAGTGATTGTGAGACGGTGTGAGTGTGGGATGGAGTGATTGTGAGACGATGTGAGTGCGGGATGGAGTGATTGTGAGACGTTGTGAGTGCGGGATGGAGTGAGTGTGAGACGGTGTGAGTGCGGGATGGAGTGATTGTGAGATGGTGTGAGTGCGGGATGGAGTGAGTGTGAGACGGTGTGAGTGCGGGATGGAGTGATTGTGAGACGGTGTGAGTGCGGGATGGAGTGATTGTGAGACGGTGTGAGTGCGGGATGGAGTGTGTGTGAGACGGTGTGAGTGCGGGATGGAGTGATTATGAAACGGTGTGAGTGCGGGATGGAGTGATTGTGAGACGGTGTGAGTGCGGGATGGAGTGAGTGTGATACGGAGTGAGTGCGGGATGGAGTGAATGTGAGACGGATCGAGTGCGGGATGGAGTGAGTGTGAGATGGTGTGTGTGCGGGATGGAGTGATTGTGAGACGGTGTGAGTGCGGGATGGAGTGATTGTGAGACAGTGTGAGTGCGGGATGGAGTGAGTGTGATACGGAGTGAGTGCGGGATGGAGTGAATGTGAGACGGATCGAGTGCGGGATGGAGTGAGTGTGAGAAGGTGTGAGTGCGGGATTGAGTGTGTGTGAGACGGTGTGAGTGCGGGATGGAGTGATTGTGAGACGGTGTGAGTGCGGGATGGAGTGAGTGTGATACGGAGTGAGTGCGGGATGGAGTGATTGTGATACGGTGTGATTGCGGGATGGAGTGAGTGTGAGACGGTGTGAGTGCGGGATGGAGTGATTGTGAGACGATGTGAGTACGGGATGGAGTGATTGTGAGACGGTGTGAGTGCGGGATGGAGTGAGTGTGATACGGAGTGAGTGCGGGATGGAGTGAGTGTGATACGGAGTGAGTGCGGGATGGAGTGATTGTGAGACGGTGTGAGTGTGGGATGGAGTGATTGTGAGACGATGTGTGTGCGGGATGGAGTGATTGTGAGACGTTGTGAGTGCGGGATGGAGTGAGTGTGAGACGGTGTGAGTGCGGGATGGAGTGATTGTGAGACGTTGTGAGTGCGGGATGGAGTGAGTGTGATACGGAGTGAGTGCGGAATGGAGTGAGTGTGAGACGGTGTGAGTGCGGGATGGAGTGATTGTGAGACGGTGTGAGTGCGGGATGGAGTGTGTGTGAGACGGTGTGAGTGCGGGATGGAGTGAGTGTGATACGGAGTGAGTGCGGGATGGAGTGAATGTGAGACGGATCGAGTGCGGGATGGAGTGAGTGTGAGATGGTGTGTGTGCGGGATGGACTGATTGTGAGACGGTGTGAGTGCGGGATGGAGTGATTGTGAGACAGTGTGAGTGCGGGATGGAGTGAGTGTGATACGGAGTGAGTGCGGGATGGAGTGAATGTGAGACGGATCGAGTGCGGGATGGAGTGAGTGTGATATGGAGTGAGTGCGGGATGGAGTGATTGTGAGACGGTGTGAGTGCGGGATGGAGTGAGTGTGGGACAGAGTGAGTGTGGGATTGAGTGAGTGTGGGACGGAGTGAGTGTGGGATGGAGTGAGTGTGGGATGGAGTGAGTGTTGGATGGAGTGAGTGAGGGATGGAGTGAGTGTGGGATGGAGTGAGTGTGGGATGGAGTGAGTTTGGGACTGAGTGAGTGTGGGATGGAGTGAGTGTGGGACTGAGTGAGTGTGGGATGGAGTGAGTGTGGGATGGAGTGTGTGTGGGATGGAGTGAGTGTGGGATGGAGTGAGTGTGGGATGGAGTGATTGTGGAATGGAGTGAGTGTGGGATGGAGTGAGTGTGGGATGGAGTGAGTGTGGGACGGAGTGTGTGTGGGATGGAGTGAGTGTGGAATGGAGTGAGTGTGGGATGGAGTGAGTGTGGAATGGAGTGAGTGTGGGATGGAGTGAGTGTGGGATGGAGTGAGTGTGGGATGGAGTGAGTGTGGGATGGAGTGGGTGTGGGATGGAGTGTGTGTGGGATGGAGTGAGTGTGGGATGGAGTGAGTGTGGGATGGAGTGAGTGTGGGATGGCGTGAGTGTGGGATTGGAGTGAGTGTGGGATGGAGTGAGTGTGGGATGGAGTGAGTGTGGGATGGAGTGGGTGTGGGATGGAGTGTATGTGGGATGGAGTGATTGCGGGACGGAGTGAGTGTGAGACGGATTGAGTGTGGGACGGAGTGAGTGTGGGATGGAGTGTGTGTGGGATGGAGTGAGTGTGGAATGGAGTGAGTGTGGGATGGAGTGAGTGTGCGATTGAGTGAGTGTGGGACTCAGTGAGTGTGGGATGGAGTGAGTGTGGGATGGAGTGAGTGTTGGATGGAGTGTGTGTGGGATGGAGTGAGTGTGGGATGGAGTGAGTGTGGGATGGAGTGAGTGTTTGATGGAGTGAGTGTGGGATGGAGTGAGTGTGGGACGGAGTGAGTGTGGGACGAAGTGAGTGTGGGATGGAGTGAGCGTGGGATGGAGTGAGTGTGGAATGGAGTGAGTGTGGAATGGAGTGTGTGTGGGATGGAGTGAGTGTTGGATGGAGTGTGTGTGGGATGGAGTGAGTGTGGGACGAAGTGAGTGTGGGATGGAGTGAGCGTGGGATGGAGTGAGTGTGGGATGGAGTGAGTGTGGGATGGAGTGAGTTTGGAATGGAGTGAGTGTTGGATGGACTGAGTGTGGGATGGAGTGAGTTTGGAATGGAGTGAGTGTGGAATGGAGTGAGTGCGGGATGGAGTGAGTCTGGGACGGAGTGAGTGTGGGACTGAGTGAGTGTTTGATGGAGTGAGTGTGGAATGGAGTGAGTGTTGGATGGAGTCAGTTTTGGATGGAGTGAATGTGGGACGGAATGAGTGTGGGACGAAGTGTGTGTGGGATGGAGTGAGTGTGGGATGGAGTGAGTGTGGGATGGAGTGAGTGTGGGATGGTCTGAGTGTTGGATGAAGTGAATGTGGAAAGGAGTGAGTGTGGGATGGAGTGAGTGTGGAAAGGAGTGAGTGTGGGATGCAGTGAGTGTGGGATGGAGTGTGTGTGGGATGAAGTGAGTGTGGGTTGGAGTGACTGTGGGTTGATGTGAGTGCGGGGCGGAGTGAGTGTGGGGCGGAGTGAGTGCGGGGCTGAGTGAGTGTGGGACGGAGTGAGTGCGGGACGGAGTGAGTGTGGGATGGAATGAGTGTGGGCTGGAGTGATTGCGGGATGGAGTGAGTGTGCGATGGAGTGAGTGTGGGACTCAGTGAGTGTGGGATGGAGTGAGTGTGGGATGGAGTGAGTGTTGGATGGAGTGTGTGTGGGATGGAGTGAGTGTGGGACAGAGTGAGTGTGGGATGGAGTGAGTGCGGGACGGAGTGAGTGTGAGACGGAGTGAGTGTGGGACGGAGTGAGTGTGGGATGGAGTGAGTTTGGAATGGAGTGAGTGCGGGACGGAGTGATTGTGAGACGGATTTAGTGTGGATGGAGTAAGTGTGGGATGGAGTGAGTGTGGAATGGACTGTGTGTGGGATGGAGTGAGTGTTGGATGGAGTGTGTGTGGGATGGAGTGAGTGTTGGATGGAGTGAGTGTGGGATGGATTGAGTGTGGGATGGAGTTTGTGTGGGACGGAGTGAGTGCGGGTGGAGTGAGTGTGGATTGGAGTGAGTGTGGGATGGAGTGAGTGTGGGATGGAGTGTGTCTGGGATGGAGTGAGTGTGAGACGGAGTGAGTCTGAGACGGATTGAGTGTGGGACGGAGTGAGTGTGGGATGGAGTGAGTTTGGAATGGAGTGAGTGTGGGACGGAGTGAGTGTGGGATGGAGTGAGTGTGGGATGGAGTGTGTGTGGGACGGAGTGAGTATGGGACGGAGTGAGTGTGGGATGGAGTGTGTGTGGGACGGATTGAGTGTGGGACGGATTGAGTGTGGAATGGAGTGAGTGTGGGATGGACTGAGTGTGGGACGGAGTGAATGTGGGATGGAGTGAGTGTGGGATGGAGTGAGTCTGAGGCGGAGTGAGTGTGAGACGGATTGAGTGTGGGATGGGGTGAGTGTGGGACGGAGTGAGTGTGGGATGGAGTGAGTGTGGAATGGAGTGAGTGTGGAATGGAGTGAGTGTTGGTTGGAGTGTGTGTGGGATGGAGTGACTGTGGGATGGAGTGAGTGTGGGATGGAGTGAGTGTGGTATGGAGTGTGTGTGGAATGGAGTGAGTGTTTGATGGAGTGTGTGTGGGATGGAGTGAGTGTGGGATGGAGTGAGTGTGGGATGGAGTGAGTGTGGGATGGAGTGAGTGTGGGATGGAGTGAGTGTGGGATGGAGTGTGTGTGGAATGGAGTGAGTGTGGGATGGAGTGAGTGCAGGACGGAGTGAGTGTGGAATGGAGTGAGTGTGAGACGGAGTGACTGTGAGACGGATTGAGTGTGAGATGGAGTGTGTGTGGGATGGGGTGAGTGTGGAATGGAGTGAGTGTGTGGCAGAATGAGTGTGAGATGGATTGAGTTTGGGATGGATTGAGTGTGAGGACGGATCGAGTGTGGGATGGGGTGAGTGTGGGATGGAGTGAGTGTGGGATGGGGTGAGTGTTGAATTGAGTGAGTGCTGGACGGAGTGAGTGCGGGATGGACTGAGTGTTGGATGAAGTGAGTGCGGAAAGGAGTGAGTGTGGGATGGAGTGAGTGTGGGATGGAGTGTGTGTGGGATGAAGTGAGTGTGGGGCGGAGTGAGTGCAGGACGGAGTGAATGTGGGATGGAGTGAGTGCGAGATGGAGTGATGCGGGATGGAGTGAATGCGGGACGGAGTGATTGCGGGATAGAGTGAGTGTGGGATGGAGTGAGTGTGGGATGGAGTGTGTGGAATGGAGTGAGTGTGGAATGGAGTGAGTGTGGGATGGAGTGAGTGTGGGACGGAGTAAGTGTGGGATGGAGTGAGTGTGGAATGGAGTGAGTGTGAGACGGTGTGAGTGTGGGATGGAGTGAGTGTGGCACGGAGTGATTGTGGGATGGAGTGAGTGTGGGATGGAGTGAGTGTGAGATGGAGTGAGTGTGGGATGGTGTGTGTGTGGGACGGAGTGAGTATGGGACGGAGTGAGTGTGGGATGGAGTGAGTGTGGAATGGAGTGAGTGTGGGATGGAGTGAGTGTGGGACGGAGTGAGTGTGGGATGGAGTGAGTGTGGAATGGAGTGAGTGTGGGACGGAATGAGTGTGAGACGGTGTGAGTGTGGGATGGAGTGAGCGTGGCACGGATTGAGTGTGGGTTGGAGTGAGTGTGAGACGAAGTGAGTGTGGCATGGAGTGAGTGTGGGACGGAGTGTGTGTGAGATGGAGTGAGTGTGAGATGGAGTGAGTGTGAGATGGAGTGATTGTTGTATGGAGTGAGTGTGGGACGGAGTGAGTGTGAGACGGAGTGAGTGTGAGATGGAGTGATTGTGGAATGGAGTGAGTGTGGGATGGAATGAGTGTTGGATGGAGTGAGTGTGAGACGGATCGAGTGCGGGATGGAGTGAGTGTTGGTTGGAGTGAGTGCGGGATGGAGTGAGTGTGGAATGGAGTGAGTGTGGAATGGAATGAGTGTGGGATGGAGTGAGTGGGGGACTGAGTGAGTGTGGGATGGAGTGTGTGTGGGACTAAGTGAGTGTGGGATGGAGTGAATGTGAGACGGAGTGAGTGCGGGATGGAGTGAATGTGAGACGGAGTGAGTGCGGGATGGAGTGATTGTGAGAGGATGTGAGTGCGGGATGGAGTGATTGTGAGACGGTGTGAGTGCGGGATGGAGTGATTGTGAGATGGTGTGAGTGCGCGATGGAGTGATTATGGAATGGAGTGAGTGTGGGATGGAGTGAGTGTGAGACGGAGTGAGTGTGAGATGGCGTGATTGTGGAATGGAGTGAGTGTGGGATGGAGTGCGTGTGGGATGGAAGGAGTGTGATACGGAGTGAGTGCGGTATGGAGTGATTGTGAGACGGTGTGAGTGCGGGATGGAGTGTGTGTGAGACGGTGTGAGTGCGGGATGGAGTGAGCGTGAGACGGTGTGAGTGTGAGATGCCGTGATTGTGGAATGGAGTGAGTGTGGGATGGAGTGAGTGTGATACGGAGTGAGTGCGGGATGGAGTGAGTGTGAGACGGTGTGAGTGTGGGATGGAGTGATTGTGAGACGGTGTGATTGCGGGATGGAGTGAGTGTGATACGGTGTGAGTGCGGGATGGAGTGTGTGTGAGACGGTGTGAGTGCGGGATGGAGTGATTGTGAGACAGTGTGAGTGCGGGATGGAGTGAGTGTGATACGGAGTGAGTGCGGGATGGAGTGATTGTGAGACAGTGTGAGTGCGGGATGGAGTGAGTGTGATACGGAGTGAGTGCGGGATGGAGTGATTGTGAGACGGTGTGAGTGCGGGATGGAGTGATTGTGAGACGGTGTGAGTGCGGGATGGAGTGATTGTGAGACAGTGTGAGTGCGGGATGGAGTGAGTGTGATACGGAGTGAGTGCGGGATGGAGTGAATGTGAGAAGGATCGAGTGCGGGATGGAGTGAGTGTGAGACGGTGTGAGTGCGGGACTGAGTGAGTGTGGGATGGAGTGAGTGTGGGACTGAGTGAGTGTGGGATGGAGTGAATGTGAGACGGTGTGAGTGCGGGATGGAGTGTGTGTGAGACGGTGTGAGTGCGGGATGGAGTGATTATGAAACGGTGTGAGTGCGGGATGGAGTGATTGTGAGACGGTGTGAGTGCGGGATGGAGTGAGTGTGATACGGAGTGAGTGCGGGATGGAGTGAATGTGAGACGGATCGAGTGCGGGATGGAGTGAGTGTGAGATGGTGTGTGTGCGGGATGGAGTGATTGTGAGACGGTGTGAGTGCGGGATGGAGTGATTGTGAGACAGTGTGAGTGCGGGATGGAGTGAGTGTGATACGGAGTGAGTGCGGGATGGAGTGAATGTGAGACGGATCGAGTGCGGGATGGAGTGAGTGTGAGAAGGTGTGAGTGCGGGATTGAGTGTGTGTGAGACGGTGTGAGTGCGGGATGGAGTGATTGTGAGACGATGTGAGTACGGGATGGAGTGATTGTGAGACGGTGTGAGTGCGGGATGGAGTGAGTGTGATACGGAGTGAGTGCGGGATGGAGTGAGTGTGATACGGAGTGAGTGCGGGATGGAGTGATTGTGAGACGGTGTGAGTGCGGGATGGAGTGAGTGTGAGACGTTGTGAGTGCGGGATGGAGTGAGTGTGAGACGGTGTGAGTGCGGGATGGAGTGATTGTGAGATGGTGTGAGTGCGGGATGGAGTGATTGTGAGACGGTGTGAGTGCGGGATGGAGTGATTGTGAGACGGTGTGAGTGCGGGATGGAGTGTGTGTGAGACGGTGTGAGTGCGGGATGGAGTGATTGTGAAACGGTGTGAGTGCGGGATGGAGTGATTGTGAGACGGTGTGAGTGCGGGATGGAGTGAGTGTGATACGGAGTGAGTGCGGGATGGAGTGAATGTGAGACGGATCGAGTGCGGGATGGAGTGAGTGTGAGATGGTGTGTGTGCGGGATGGACTGATTGTGAGACGGTGTGAGTGCGGGATGGAGTGATTGTGAGACAGTGTGAGTGCGGGATGGAGTGAGTGTGATACGGAGTGAGTGCGGGATGGAGTGAATGTGAGACGGATCGAGTGCGGGATGGAGTGAGTGTGATATGGAGTGAGTGCGGGATGGAGTGATTGTGAGACGGTGTGAGTGCGGGATGGAGTGAGTGTGATATGGAGTGAGTGCGGGATGGAGTGATTGTGAGACGGTGTGAGTGCGGGATGGAGTGAGTGTGAGACGGTGTGAGTGCGGGATGGAGTGAGTGTGAGACGGTGTGAGTGCGGGATGGAGTGAGTGTGATACGGATTGAGTGCGGGATGGAGTGATTGTGAGACGGTGTGAGTGCGGGATGGAGTGATTGTGAGACGGTGTGAGTGCGGGATGGAGTGAGTGTGAGACGGTGTGAGTGCGGGATGGAGTGAATGTGAGATGGATCGAGTGCGGGATGGAGTGAGTGTGAGACGGTGTGAGTGCGGGATGGAGTGTGTGTGAGACGGTGTGAGTGCGGGATGGAGTGATTGTGAGACGGTGTGAGTGCGGGATGGAGTGATTGTGAGACGGTGTGAGTGCGGGATGGAGTGATTGTGAGACGGTGTGAGTGCGGGATGGAGTGATTGTGAGACGGTGTGAGTGTGGGATGGAGTGAGTGTGAGACGGTGTGAGTGCGGGATGGAGTGATTGTGAGACGATGTGAGTGCGGGATGGAGTGATTGTGAGACGGTGTGAGTGCGGGATGGAGTGAGTGTGATACGGAGTGAGTGCGGGATGGAGTGATTGTGAGACGGTGTGAGTGCGGGATGGAGTGAGTATGAGACGTTGTGAGTGCGGGATGGAGTGTGTGTGAGACGGTGTGAGTGCGGGATGGAGTGAGTGTGAGACGGTGTGAGTGCGGGATGGAGTGAGTGTGAGACGTTGTGAGTGCGGGATGGAGTGTGTGTGAGACGGTTTGAGTGCGGGATGGAGTGAGTGTGAGACGTTGTGAGTGCGGGATGGAGTGTGTGTGAGACGGTTTGAGTGCGGGATGGAGTGAGTGTGATACGGTGTGAGTGCGGGATGGAGTGATTGTGAGATGGTGTGAGTGCGGGATGGAGTGATTGTGAGACGGTGTGAGTGCGGGATGGAGTGAGTGTGAGACGGTGTGAGTGCGGGATGGAGTGAGTGTGATACGGAGTGAGTGCGGGATGGAGTGATTGTGAGACGGTGTGAGTGCGGGATGGAGTGATTGTGAGACGGTGTGAGTGCGGGATGGAGTGAGTGTGAGACAGTGTGAGAGCGGGATGGAGTGATTGTGATACGGTGTGAGTGCGGGATGGAGTGAGTTGTTAGACGGTGTGAGTACGGGATGGAGTGAGTGTGATACGGAGTGAGTGCGGGATGGAGTGATTGTGAGACGGTGTGAGTGTGGGATGGAGTGAGTGTGATACGGAGTGAGTGCGGGATGGAGTGAATGTGAGACGGATCGAGTGCGGGATGGAGTGATTGTGAGACGGTGTGAGTGCGGGATGGAGTGAGTGTGATACGGAGTGAGTGCGGGATGGAGTGAGTGTGAGACGATGTGAGTGCGGGATGGAGTGAGTGTGAGACGGTGTGAGTGCGGGATGGAGTGATTGTGAGACGGTGTGAGTGCGGGATGGAGTGATTGTGAGACGATGTGAGTGCGGGATGGAGTGATTGTGAGACGGTGTGAGTGCGGGATGGAGTGAGTGTGATACGGAGTGAGTGCGGGATGGAGTGATTGTGAGACGGTGTGAGTGCGGGATGGAGTGATTGTGAGACGGTGTGAGTGCGGGATGGAGTGAGTGTGATATGGAGTGAGTGCGGGATGGAGTGAGTGTGATACGGAGTGAGTGCGGGATGGAGTGAGTGTGATACGGAGTGAGTGCGGGATGGAGTGAGTGTGATACGGAGTGAGTGCGGGATGGAGTGATTGTGAGACGGTGTGAGTGCGGGATGGAGTGAGTGTGATACGGTGTGAGTGCGGGATGGAGTGAGTGTGATACGGAGTGAGTGCGGGATGGAGTGATTGTGAGACGGTGTGATTGCGGGATGGAGTGAGTGTGATACGGTGTGAGTGCGGGATGGAGTGAATTTGAGATGGAGTGAGTGCGGGATGGAGTGAGTGTGATACGGAGTGAGTGCGGGATGGAGTGTGTGTGAGACGGTGTGAGTGCGGGATGGAGTGAGTGTGAGACGGTGTGAGTGCGGGATGGAGTGTGTGTGAGACGGTGTGAGTGTGGGATGGAGTGAGTGTGAGACGGAGTGAGTGCGGGATGGAGTGAGTGTGAGACGGAGTGAGTGCGGGATGGAGTGATTGCGAGACGGTGTGAGTGCGGGATGGAGTGAGTGTGAGATGGTGTGAGTGCGGGATGGAGTGATTGTGAGACGGTGTGAGTGCGGGATGGAGTGAGTGTGAGACGGTGTGAGTGCGGGATGGAGTGAGTGTGATACGGAGTGAGTGCGGGATGGAGTGAATGTGAGACGGATCGAGTGCGGGATGGAGTGATTGTGAGACGGTGTGAGTGCGGGATGGAGTGAGTGTGATACGGAGTGAGTGCGGGATGGAATGAGTGTGATACGGTGTGAGTGCGGGATGGAGTGATTGTGAGACGGTGTGAGTGCGGGATGGAGTGATTGTGAGACGGATCGAGTGCGGGATGGAGTGAGTGTGAGACGGATCGAGTGCGGGATGGAGTGAGTGTGAGACGGTGTGAGTGCGGGATGGAGTGAGTGTGAGACGGTGTGAGTGTGGGATGGAGTGATTGTGAGACGATGTGAGTGCGGGATGGAGTGAGTGTGAGACGGAGTGAGTGCGGGATGGAGTGATTGTGAGACGGTGTGAGTGCGGGATGGAGTGAGTGTGAGACGGTGTGAGTGCGGGATGGAGTGATTGTGAGATGGTGTGAGTGCGGGATGGACTGATTGTGAGACGGTGTGAGTGCGGGATGGAGTGAGTGTGAGACGGTGTGAGTGCGGGATGGAGTGTGTGTGAGACGGTGTGAGTGCGGGATGGAGTGATTGTGAGACGGTGTGAGTGCGGGATGGAGTGTGTGTGAGACGGTGTGAGTGCGGGATGGAGTGATTGTGAGACAGTGTGAGTGCGGGATGGAGTGAGTGTGATACGGAGTGAGTGCGGGATGGAGTGAATGTGAGACAGATCGAGTGCGGGATGGAGTGAGTGTGAGACGGTGTGAGTGCGGGATTGAGTGTGAGTGAGACGGTGTGAGTGCGGGATGGAGTGATTGTGAGACGATGTTAGTGCGGGATGGAGTGATTGTGAGACGGTGTGAGTGCGGGATGGAGTGAGTGTGATACGGAGTGAGTGCGGGATGGAGTGAGTGTGATACGGAGTGAGTGCTGGATGGAGTGATTGTGAGACGGTCTGAGTGCGGGATGGAGTGATTGTGAGACGGTTGTGAGTGTGGGATGGAGTGATTGTGAGACGGTGTGAGTGCGGGATAGAGTGATTGTGAGACGGTGTGAGTGCGGGATGGAGTGAGTGTGAGACGGTGTGAGTGCGGGATGGAGTGATTGTGAGACAGTGTGAGTGCGGGATGGAGTGATTGTGAGACGGTGTGAGTGCGGGATAGAGTGATTGTGAGACGGTGTGAGTGCGGGATGGAGTGATTGTGAGACGGTGTGAGTGCGGGATGGAGTGAGTGTGAGATGGTGTGAGTGCGGGATGGAGTGAGTGTGAGATGGTGTGAGTGCGGGATGGAGTGAGTGTGAGATGGTGTGAGTGCGGGATGGAGTGATTGTGAGACGGTGTGAGTGCGGGATGGAGTGATTGTGAGAAGCTGTGAGTGCGGGATGGAGTGTGTGTGAGACGGTGTGAGTGCGGGATGGAGTGAGTGTGAGACTTTGTGAGTGCGGGATGGAGTGTGCGTGAGAGGGTGTGAGTGCGGGATGGAGTGATTGTGAGACGGTGTGAGTGCGGGATGGAGTGATTGTGAGACGATGTGAGTGCCGGATGGAGTGATTGTGAGACGGTGTGAGTGCGGGATGGAGTGAGTGTGATACGGAGTGAGTGGGGGATGGAGTGATTGTGAGACGGTGTGAGTGCGGGATGGAGTGATTGTGAGACGGTGTGAGTGCGGGATGGAGTGAGTGTGATAGGGAGTGAGTGCGGGATGGAGTGAGTGTGATACGGAGTGAGTGCGGGATGGAGTGAGTGTGATATGGAGTGAGTGCGGGATGGAGTGAGTGTGATACGGAGTGAGTGCGGGATGGAGTGATTGTGAGACGGTGTGAGTGCGGGATGGAGTGAGTGTGAGACGGTGTGAGTGCGGGATGGAGTGTGTGTGAGACGGTGTGAGTGCGGGATGGAGTGATTGTGAGACGGTGTGAGTGCGGGATGGAGTGATTGTGAGACGGTGTGAGTGCGGGATGGAGTGTGTGTGAGACGGTGTGAGTGCGGGATGGAGTGATTGTGAGACGGTGTGAGTGTGGGATGGAGTGAGTGTGAGACGGTGTGAGTGCGGGATGGAGTGATTGTGAGACGATGTGAGTGCGGGATGGAGTGATTGTGAGACGGTGTGAGTGCGGGATGGAGTGAGTGTGATACGGAGTGAGTGCGGGATGGAGTGATTGTGAGACGGTGTGAGTGCGGGATGGAGTGAGTATGAGACTTTGTGAGTGCGGGATGGAGTGTGTGTGAGACGGTGTGAGTGCGGGATGGAGTGAGTGTGAGACGGTGTGAGTGCGGGATGGAGTGAGTGTGAGACGTTGTGAGTGCGGGATGGAGTGTGTGTGAGACGGTTTGAGTGCGGGATGGAGTGAGTGTGAGACGTTGTGAGTGCGGGATGGAGTGTGTGTGAGACGGTTTGAGTGCGGGATGGAGTGAGTGTGATACGGTGTGAGTGCGGGATGGAGTGATTGTGAGACGGTGTGAGTGCGGGATGGAGTGAGTGTGATACGGAGTGAGTGCGGGATGGAGTGATTGTGAGACGGTGTGAGTGCGGGATGGAGTGAGTGTGAGACGGTGTGAGTGTGAGACGGTGTGAGTGTGATACGGTGTGAGTGCGGGATGGAGTGATTGTGAGATGGTGTGAGTGCGGGATGGAGTGATTGTGAGACGGTGTGAGTGCGGGATGGAGTGATTGTGAGACGGTGTGAGTGCGGGATGGAGTGAGTGTGAGACGGTGTGAGTGCGGGATGGAGTGAGTGTGAGACGGTGTGAGTGCGGGATGGAGTGATTGTGAGACGGTGTGAGTGCGGGATGGAGTGAGTGTGAGACGGTGTGAGTGCGGGATGGAGTGAGTGTGATACGGAGTGAGTGCGGGATGGAGTGATTGTGAGACGGTGTGAGTGCGGGATGGAGTGATTGTGAGACGGTGTGAGTGCGGGATGGAGTGAGTGTGAGACAGTGTGAGAGCGGGATGGAGTGATTGTGATACGGTGTGAGTGCGGGATGGAGTGAGTTGTTAGACGGTGTGAGTACGGGATGGAGTGAGTGTGATACGGAGTGAGTGCGGGATGGAGTGATTGTGAGACGGTGTGAGTGTGGGATGGAGTGAGTGTGATACGGAGTGAGTGCGGGATGGAGTGAATGTGAGACGGATCGAGTGCGGGATGGAGTGAGTGGGAGACGGTGTGAGTGCGGGATGGAGTGAGTGTGATACGGAGTGAGTGCGGGATGGAGTGATTGTGAGACGGTGTGAGTGCGGGATGGAGTGATTGTGAGACGGTGTGAGTGCGGGATGGAGTGAGTGTGAGACGGTGTGAGTGCGGGATGGAGTGAGTGTGATACGGAGTGAGTGCGGGATGGAGTGAATGTGAGACGGATCGAGTGCGGGATGGAGTGATTGTGAGACGGTGTGAGTGCGTGATGGAGTGAGTGTGATACGGAGTGAGTGCGGGATGGAATGAGTGTGATACGGTGTGAGTGCGGGATGGAGTGATTGTGAGACGGTGTGAGTGCGGGATGGAGTGATTGTGAGACGGATCGAGTGCGGGATGGAGTGAGTGTGAGACGGATCGAGTGCGGGATGGAGTGAGTGTGAGACGGTGTGAGTGCGGGATGGAGTGAGTGTGAGACGGTGTGAGTGTGGGATGGAGTGATTGTGAGACGATGTGAGTGCGGGATGGAGTGAGTGTGAGACGGAGTGAGTGCGGGATGGAGTGATTGTGAGACGGTGTGAGTGCGGGATGGAGTGAGTGTGAGACGGTGTGAGTGCGGATGGAGTGATTGTGAGATGGTGTGAGTGCGGGATGGACTGATTGTGAGACGGTGTGAGTGCGGGATGGAGTGAGTGTGAGACGGTGTGAGTGCGGGATGGAGTGTGTGTGAGACGGTGTGAGTGCGGGATGGAGTGATTGTGAGACGGTGTGAGTGCGGGATGGAGTGTGTGTGAGACGGTGTGAGTGCGGGATGGAGTGATTGTGAGACAGTGTGAGTGCGGGATGGAGTGAGTGTGATACGGAGTGAGTGCGGGATGGAGTGAATGTGAGAAGGATCGAGTGCGGGATGGAGTGAGTGTGAGACGGTGTGAGTGCGGGATTGAGTGTGAGTGAGACGGTGTGAGTGCGGGATGGAGTGATTGTGAGACGATGTTAGTGCGGGATGGAGTGATTGTGAGACGGTGTGAGTGCGGGATGGAGTGAGTGTGATACGGAGTGAGTGCGGGATGGAGTGAGTGTGATACGGAGTGAGTGCTGGATGGAGTGATTGTGAGACGGTCTGAGTGCGGGATGGAGTGATTGTGAGACGGTGTGAGTGTGGGATGGAGTGATTGTGAGACGGTGTGAGTGCGGGATAGAGTGATTGTGAGACGGTGTGAGTGCGGGATGGAGTGAGTGTGAGACGGTGTGAGTGCGGGATGGAGTGATTGTGAGACAGTGTGAGTGCGGGATGGAGTGATTGTGAGACGGTGTGAGTGCGGGATAGAGTGATTGTGAGACGGTGTGAGTGCGGGATGGAGTGATTGTGAGACGGTGTGAGTGCGGGATGGAGTGAGTGTGAGATGGTGTGAGTGCGGGATGGAGTGAGTGTGAGATGGTGTGAGTGCGGGATGGAGTGAGTGTGAGATGGTGTGAGTGCGGGATGGAGTGAGTGTGAGACGGTGTGAGTGCGGGATGGAGTGATTGTGAGAAGCTGTGAGTGCGGGATGGAGTGATGTGAGACGGTGTGAGTGCGGGATGGAGTGAGTGTGAGACTTTGTGAGTGCGGGATGGAGTGTGCGTGAGAGGGTGTGAGTGCGGGATGGAGTGATTGTGAGACGGTGTGAGTGCGGGATGGAGTGATTGTGAGACGATGTGAGTGCCGGATGGAGTGATTGTGAGACGGTGTGAGTGCGGGATGGAGTGAGTGTGATACGGAGTGAGTGCGGATGGAGTGATTGTGAGACGGTGTGAGTGCGGGATGGAGTGAGTGTGAGACGGTGTGAGTGCGGGATTGGAGTGATTGTGAGACGGTGTGAGTGCGGGATGAGAGTGAGTGTGAGACGGTAGTGAGTGCGGGGATGGAGTGAGTGTGAGACGGTGTGAGTGCGGGATGGAGTGAGTGTGAGACGTGTGAGTGCGGGATGGAGTGATTGTGAGACGGTGTGAGTGCGGGATGGAGTGATTGTGAGACGGTGTGAGTGCGGGATGGAGTGAGTGTGAGAACGGGTGAGTGCGGGATGGAGTGAGTGTGAGACGGTGTGAGTGCGGGATGGAGTGATTGTGAGATGTGTGAGTGCGGGATGGAGTGATTGTGAGACGGGTGTGAGTGGCGGGATGGAGTGATTGTGAGACGTGTGAGTGCGGGATGAGTGAGTGTGAGACGGTGTGAGTGCGGGATGGAGTGATTGTGAGACGGTGTGAGTGCGGGATGGAGTGATTGTGAGACGGTGTGAGTGCGGGATGGAGTGATTGTGAGACGGTGTGAGTGCGGGATGGAGTGAGTGTGAGACGGAGTGAGTGCGGGATGGAGTGAGTGTGATACGGAGTGAGTGCGGGATGGAGTGATTGTGAGACGGTGTGAGTGCGGGATGGAGTGAGTGTGAGACGGTGTGAGTGCGGGATGGAGTGAGTGTGAGACGGTGTGAGTGCGGGATGGAGTGATTGTGAGACGGTGTGAGTGCGGGATGGAGTGAGTGTGAGACGGTGTGAGTGCGGGATGGAGTGATTGTGAGACAGGTGTGAGTGCGGGATGGAGTGATTGTGAGACGGTGTGAGTGCGGGATGGAGTGATTGTGAGACGGAGTGAGTGCGGGATGGAGTGATTGTGAGACGGTGTGAGTGCGGGATGGAGTGAGTGTGAGACGGTGTGAGTGCGGGATGGAGTGAGTGTGAGACGGTGTGAGTGCGGGATGGAGTGATTGTGAGACGGTGTGAGTGCGGGATGGAGTGAGTGTGAGACGGTGTGAGTGCGGGATGGAGTGAGTGTGATACGGAGTGAGTGCGGGATGGAGTGATTGTGAGACTGGTGTGAGTGCGGGATGGAGTGAGTGTGAGACGGTGTGAGTGCGGGATGGAGTGAGTGTGATACGGTGTGAGTGCGGGATGGAGTGATTGTGAGACGGTGTGAGTGCGGGATGGAGTGAGTGTGAGACGGTGTTGAGTGCGGGATTGAGTGATTGTGAGACGGTGTGAGTGCGGGATGGAGTGAGTGTGATACGGAGTGAGTGCGGAATGGAGTGAGTGTGAGACGGTGTGAGTGCGGGATGGAGTGATTGTGAGACGGTGTGAGTGCGGGATGGAGTGATTGTGATACGGAGTGAGTGCGGGATGGAGTGTGTGTGAGACGGTGTGAGTGCGGGATGGAGTGATGTGAGACGGTGTGAGTGCGGGATGGAGTGAGTGTGAGACGGTGTGAGTGCGGGATGGAGTGATTGTGAGACGGTGTGAGTGCGGGATGGAGTGAGTGTGAGACGGTGTGAGTGCGGGATGGAGTGAGTGTGATACGGTGTGAGTGCGGGATGGAGTGAGTGTGAGACGGTGTGAGTGCGGGATGGAGTGAGTGTGATACGGTGTGAGTGCGGGATGGAGTGTGTGTGAGACGGTGTGAGTGCGGGATGGAGTGATTGTGAGACGGTGTGAGTGCGGGATGGAGTGAGTGTGAGACGGTGTGAGTGCGGGATGGAGTGATTGTGAGACGGTGTGAGTGCGGGATGGAGTGAGTGTGAGACGGTGTGAGTGCGGGATGGAGTGAGTGTGAGACGAGTGAGTGCGGGATGGAGTGATTGTGAGACGGTGTGAGTGCGGGATGGAGTGAGTGTGAGACGGTGTGAGTGCGGGATGGAGTGAGTGTGAGACGGAGTGAGTGCGGGATGGAGTGATTGTGAGACGTGTGAGTGCGGGATGGAGTGTGTGTGAGACGGTGTGAGTGCGGGGATGGAGGAGTGTGATACGGAGGTGAGTGCGGGATGGAGTGATGTGAGACGGTGTGAGTGCGGGATGGAGTGATTGTGAGACGGTGTGAGTGCGGGATGGAGTGATTGTGAGACGGTGTGAGTGCGGGATGGAGTGATCGTGTGAGACGGTGTGAGTGCGGGATGGAGTGATTGTGAGACGGATGTGAGTGCGGGATGGAGTGATTGTGAGACGGTGTGAGTGCGGGATGGGAGTGATTGTGATACGGAGTGAGTGCGGGATGGAGTGATTGTGAGACGTTGTGAGGTGCGGGATGGAGTGATTGTGAGACGGTGTGAGTGCGGGATGGAGTGAGTGTGATACGGAGTGTGATTGCGGGATGGAGTGAGTGTGAGACGGAGTGAGTGCGGGATGGAGTGATTGTGAGACGGTGTGAGTGCGGGATGGAGTGAGTGTGAGACGGTGTGAGTGTGGGATGGAGTGATTGTGAGAGGTGTGAGTGCGGGATAGAGTGATTGTGAGACGTAGTGAGTGCGGGATGGAGTGAGTGTGAGACGGTGTGAGTGCGGGATGGAGTTGATTGTGAGACAGTGTGAGTGCGGGATGGAGTGATTGTGAGACGGGTGTGAGTGCGGGATAGAGTGATTGTGAGACGGTGTGAGTGCGGGATGGAGTGATTGTGAGACGGTGTGAGTGCGGGATGGAGTGTGTGTGAGACGGTGTGAGTGCGGATGGAGTGATTGTGAGACATGGTGTAGAGTGCGGGCGATGGAGGTGAATGGAGACGGATCGAGTGCGGGATGAGTGAGTGTGAGACGGTGTGAGTGCGGGATTGAGTGTGAGTGAGACGGTGTGAGTGCGGGATGGAGTGATTGTGAGACGATGTAGTGCGGGATGGAGTGATTGTGAACGGTGTGAGTGCGGGATGGAGTGAGTGTGATACGGAGTGAGTGCGGGATGGAGTGAGTGTGATACGGAGTGAGTGCTGGATGGAGTGATTGTGAGACGGTCTGAGTGCGGGATGGAGTGATTGTGAGACGGTGTGAGTGTGGGATGGAGTGATTGTGAGACGGTGTGAGTGCGGGATAGAGTGATTGTGAGACGGTGTGAGTGCGGGATGGAGTGAGTGTGATACGGTGTGAGTGCGGGATGGAGTGATTGTGAGACAGTGTGAGTGCGGGATGGAGTGATTGTGAGACGGTGTGAGTGCGGGATAGCGTGATTGTGAGACGGTGTGAGTGCGGGATGGAGTGATTGTGAGACGGTGTGAGTGCGGGATGGAGTGAGTGTGAGATGGTGTGAGTGCGGGATGGAGTGAGTGTGAGATGGTGTGAGTGCGGGATGGAGTGAGTGTGAGATGGTGTGAGTGCGGGATGGAGTGAGTGTGAGACGGTGTGAGTGCGGGATGGAGTGAGTGTGATACGGAGTGAGTGCGGGATGGAGTGATTGTGAGATGGTGTGAGTGCGGGATGGAGTGAGTGTGAGACGGTGTGAGTACGGGATGGAGTGAGTGTGATACGGTGTGAGTGCGGGATGGAGTGATTGTGAGACGGTGTGAGTGCGGGATGGAGTGAGTGTTAGACGGTGTGAGTGCGGGATTGAGTGATTGTGATACGGTGTGATTGCGGGATGGAGTGAGTGTGAGACGGTGTGAGTGCGGGATGGAGTGAGTGTGATACGGAGTGAGTGCAGGATGGAGTGATTGTGAGACGGTGTGAGTGCGGGATGGAGTGAGTGTGATACGGAGTGAGTGCGGGATGGAGTGAATGTGAGACGGTTCGAGTGCGGGATGGAGTGAGTGTGAGACGGTGTGAGTGTGGGATGGAGTGTGTGTGAGACGGTGTGATTGCGGGATGGAGTGATTGTGAGACGGTGTGAGTGCGGGATGGAGTGAGTGTGAGACGGTGTGAGTGCGGGATGGAGTGAGTGTGATACGGAGTGAGTGCGGGATGGAGTGATTGTGAGATGGTGTGAGTGCGGGATGGAGTGAGTGTGAGACGGTGTGAGTACGGGATGGAGTGAGTGTGATACGGTGTGAGTGCGGGATGGAGTGATTGTGAGACGGTGTGAGTGCGGGATGGAGTGAGTGTTAGACGGTGTGAGTGCGGGATTGAGTGATTGTGATACGGTGTGATTGCGGGATGGAGTGAGTGTGAGACGGTGTGAGTGCGGGATGGAGTGAGTGTGATACGGAGTGAGTGCAGGATGGAGTGATTGTGAGACGGTGTGAGTGCGGGATGGAGTGAGTGTGATACGGAGTGAGTGCGGGATGGAGTGAATGTGAGACGGATCGAGTGCGGGATGGAGTGAGTGTGAGACGGTGTGAGTGTGGGATGGAGTGTGTGTGAGACGGTGTGATTGCGGGATGGAGTGATTGTGAGACGGTGTGAGTGCGGGATGGAGTGAGTGTGATACGGAGTGAGTGCGGGATGGAGTGATTGTGATACGGAGTGAGTGCGGGATGGAGTGAGTGTGAGACGGTGTGAGTGTGGGATGGAGTGTGTGTGAGACGGTGTGATTGCGGGATGGAGTGATTGTGAGACGATGTGAGTGCGGGATGGAGTGATTGTGAGACGGTGTGAGTGCGGGATGGAGTGATTGTGATACGGAGTGAGTGCGGGATGGAGTGAGTGTGAGATGGTGTGAGTGCGGGATGGAGTGATTGTGAGACGTTGTGAGTGCGGGATGGAGTGATTGTGAGACGGTGTGAGTGCGGGATGGAGTGAGTGTGATACGGAGTGAGTGCTGGATGGAGTGATTGTGAGACGGTGTGAGTGCGGGATGGAGTGATTGTGAGACGGTGTGAGTGCGGGATGGAGTGATTGTGAGACCGTGTGAGTGCGGTATGGAGTGAGTGTGATACGGAGTGAGTGCGGGATGGAGTGATTGTGAGACGGTGTGAGTGCGGGATGGAGTGATTGTGAGACGGTGTGAGTGCGGGATGGAGTGAGTGTGAGACGGTGTGAGTGCGGGATGGAGTGATTGTGAGAAGCTGTGAGTGCGGGATGGAGTGTGTGTGAGACGGTGTGAGTGCGGGATGGAGTGAGTGTGAGACTTTGTGAGTGCGGGATGGAGTGTGCGTGAGAGGGTGTGAGTGCGGGATGGAGTGATTGTGAGACGGTGTGAGTGCGGGATGGAGTGATTGTGAGACGGTGTGAGTGCGGGATGGAGTGATTGTGAGACGATGTGAGTGCCGGATGGAGTGATTGTGAGACGGTGTGAGTGCGGGATGGAGTGAGTGTGATACGGAGTGAGTGGGGGATGGAGTGATTGTGAGACGGTGTGAGTGCGGGATGGAGTGATTGTGAGACGGTGTGAGTGCGGGATGGAGTGAGTGTGATATGGAGTGAGTGCGGGATGGAGTGAGTGTGATACGGAGTGAGTGCGGGATGGAGTGAGTGTGATATGGAGTGAGTGCGGGATGGAGTGAGTGTGATACGGAGTGAGTGCGGGATGGAGTGATTGTGAGACGGTGTGAGTGCGGGATGGAGTGAGTGTGAGACGGTGTGACTGCGGGATGGAGTGAGTGTGAGACGGTGTGAGTGCGGGATGGAGTGAGTGTGAGACGGTGTGAGTGCGGGATGGAGTGATTGTGAGACGGTGTGAGTGCGGGATGGAGTGAGTGTGAGACGGTGTGAGTGCGGGATGGAGTGAGTGTGATATGGAGTGAGTGCGGGATGGAGTGATTGTGAGACGGTGTGAGTGCGGGATGGAGTGATTGTGGGATTGAGTGCGTGCGGGATGGAGTGAGTGTGATACGGTGTGAGTGCGGGATGGAGTGAGTGTGATACGGAGTGAGTGCGGGATGGAGTGATTGTGAGACGGTGTGAGTGCGGGATGGAGTGAGTGTGATACGGTGTGAGTGCGGGATGGAGTGATTGTGAGACGGTGTGAGTGCGGGATGGAGTGAGTGTGATATGGAGTGTGTGCGGGATGGAGTGAGTGTGAGACGGTGTGAGTGCGGGATGGAGTGAGTGTGATACGGTGTGAGTGCGGGATGGAGTGATTGTGAGACGGTGTGAGTACGGGATGGAGTGAGTGTGATACGGAGTGAGTGCGGGATGGAGTGTGTGTGAGACGGTGTGAGTGCGGGATGGAGTGAGTGTGAGACGGTGTGAGTGCGGGATGGAGTGTGTGTGAGACGGTGTGAGTGTGGGATGGAGTGAGTGTGAGACGGAGTGAGTGCGGGATGGACTGATTGTGAGACGGTGTGAGTGCGGGATGGAGTGATTGTGAGACGGTGTGAGTGCGGGATGGAGTGAGTGTGAGATGGTGTGAGTGCGGGATGGAGTGATTGTGAGTCGGTGTGAGTGCGGGATGGAGTGAGTGTGAGACGGTGTGAGTGCGGGATGGAGTGAGTGTGAGACGGTGTGAGTGCGGGATGGAGTGAGTGTGATACGGAGTGAGTGCGGGATGGAGTGAATGTGAGACGGATCGAGTGCGGGATGGAGTGATTGTGAGACGGTGTGAGTGCGGGATGGAGTGAGTGTGATTCGGAGTGAGTGCGGGATGGAGTGAGTGTGAGACGGTGTGAGTGCGGGATGGAGTGATTGTGAGACGGTGTGAGTGCGGGATGGAGTGAGTGTGAGACGGATCGAGTGCGGGATGGAGTGAGTGTGAGACGGTGTGAGTGCGGGATGGAGTGAGTGTGATACGGAGTGCGTGTGGGTTGGAGTGAGTGTGATACGGAGTGAGTGCGGGATGGAGTGAGTGTGACACGGAGTGAGTGCTGGATGGAGTGATTGTGATACGGAGTGAGTGCGGGATGGAGTGTGTGTGACACGGAATGAGTGCGGGATGGAGTGAGTGTGAGACGGTGTGAGAGTGGAATGGAGTGATTGTGATACGGAGTGAGTGCGGGATGGAGTGATTGTGAGACGGTGTGAGTGCGGGATGGAGTGAGTGTGATACGGAGTGAGTGCGGGATGGAGTGATTGTGAGACGGTGTGAGTGCGGGATGGAGTGATTGTGATACGGAGTGAGTGCGGGATGGAGTGATTGTGAGACGGTGTGAGTGCGGGATGGAGTGAGTGTGGGATTGAGTGCGTGTGGGATGGAGTGAGTGTGATACGGAGTGCGTGTGGGACGGAGTGAGTGTGATACGGAGTGAGTGCGGGATGGAGTGAGTGTGATACGGAGTTAGTGCGGGATGGAGTGATTGTGATACGGAGTGAGTCCGGGATGGAGTGAGTGTGAGACGGTGTGAGTGTGAGACGGTGTGAGTGTGATACGGAGTGAGTGTGATACGGATTGGGTGCGGGATGGAGTGAGTGTGAGACGGTGTGAGTGCGGGATGGAGTGAGTGTGATACGGAGTGAGTGCGGGATGGAGTGATTGCGAGACGGTGTGAGTGTGAGACGGTGTGAGTGTGATACGGAGTGAGTGTGATACGGATTGAGTGCGGGATGGAGTGAGTGTGAGACGGTGTGAGTGCGGGATGGAGTGAGTGTGATACGGAGTGAGTGCGGGATGGAGTGAGTGTGACACGGAGTGAGTGCGGGATGGAGTGATTGTGATACGGAGTGAGTGCGGGATGGAGTGTGTGTGACACGGAATGAGTGCGGGATGGAGTGAGTGTGAGACGGTGTGATTGCGGGATGGAGTGTGTGTGATACGGTGTGAGTGCGGGATGGAGTGAGTGTGAGACGATGTGAGTGCGGGATGGAGTGAGTGTGGGATTGAGTGCGTTTGGGATGGAGTGAGTGTGATACGGAGTGCGTGTGGGACGGAGTGAGTGTGATACGGAGTGAGTGCGGGATGGAGTGAGTGTGATACGGAGTTAGTGCGGGATGGAGTGATTGTGATACGGAGTGAGTCCGGGATGGAGTGAGTGTGAGACGGTGTGAGTGTGAGACGGTGTGAGTGTGATACGGAGTGAGTGTGATACGGATTGAGTGCGGGATGGAGTGAGTGTGAGACTGTGTGAGTGTGGGATGGAGTGATTGTGAGACGATGTGAGTGCGGGATGGAGTGAGTGTGAGACGGAGTGAGTGCGGGATGGAGTGATTGTGAGACGGTGTGAGTGCGGGATGGAGTGAGTGTGAGACGGTGTGAGTGCGGGATGGAGTGATTGTGAGATGGTGTGAGTGCGGGATGGACTGATTGTGAGACGGTGTGAGTGCGGGATGGAGTGTGAGTGAGACGGTGTGAGTGCGGGATGGAGTGATTGTGAGACGATGTTAGTGCGGGATGGAGTGATTGTGAGACGGTGTGAGTGCGGGATGGAGTGAGTGTGATACGGAGTGAGTGCGGGATGGAGTGAGTGTGATACGGAGTGAGTGCGGGATGGAGTGATTGTGAGACGATGTGAGTGCGGGATGGAGTGATTGTGATACGGAGTGAGTGCGGGATGGAGTGATTGTGAGACGATGTGAGTGCGGGATGGAGTGATTGTGATACGGTGTGAGTGCGGGATGGAGTGAGTGTGATACGGAGTGAGTGCGGGATGGAGTGAGTGTGATATGGAGTGAGTGCGGGATGGAGTGTGTGTGAGACGGTTTGAGTGTGGGATGGAGTGATTGTGAGACGGTGTGAGTGCGGGATAGAGTGATTGTGAGACGGTGTGAGTGCGGGATGGAGTGAGTGTGAGACGGTGTGAGTGCGGGATGGAGTGAGTGTGATACGGAGTGAGTGCGGGATGGAGTGATTGTGAGATGGTGTGAGTGCGGGATGGAGTGAGTGTGAGACGGTGTGAGTGTGGGATGGAGTGAGTGTGAGACGGAGTGAGTGCGGGATGGACTGATTGTGAGACGGTGTGTGTGCGGGATGGAGTGATTGTGAGACGGTGTGAGTGCGGGATGGAGTGAGTGTGAGATGGTGTGAGTGCGGGATGGAGTGATTGTGAGTCGGTGTGAGTGCGGGATGGAGTGAGTGTGAGACGGTGTGAGTGCGGGATGGAGTGAGTGTGATACGGAGTGAGTGCGGGATGGAGTGAATGTGAGACGGATCGAGTGCGGGATGGAGTGATTGTGAGACGGTGTGAGTGCGGGATGGAGTGAGTGTGATTCGGAGTGAGTGCGGGATGGAGTGAGTGTGAGACGGTGTGAGTGCGGGATGGAGTGATTGTGAGACGGTGTGAGTGCGGGATGGAGTGAGTGTGAGACGGATCGAGTGCGGGATGGAGTGAGTGTGAGACGGTGTGAGTGCGGGATGGAGTGAGTGTGATACGGAGTGCGTGTGGGTTGGAGTGAGTGTGATACGGAGTGAGTGCGGGATGGAGTGAGTGTGACACGGAGTGAGTGCTGGATGGAGTGATTGTGATACGGAGTGAGTGCGGGATGGAGTGTGTGTGACACGGAATGAGTGCGGGATGGAGTGAGTGTGAGACGGTGTGAGAGTGGAATGGAGTGATTGTGATACGGAGTGAGTGCGGGATGGAGTGATTGTGAGACGGTGTGAGTGCGGGATGGAGTGAGTGTGATACGGAGTGAGTGCGGGATGGAGTGATTGTGAGACGGTGTGAGTGCGGGATGGAGTGATTGTGATACGGAGTGAGTCCGGGATGGAGTGAGTGTGAGACGGTGTGAGTGTGAGACGGTGTGAGTGTGATACGGAGTGAGTGTGATACGGATTGGGTGCGGGATGGAGTGAGTGTGAGACGGTGTGAGTGCGGGATGGAGTGAGTGTGATACGGAGTGAGTGCGGGATGGAGTGATTGCGAGACGGTGTGAGTGTGAGACGGTGTGAGTGTGATACGGAGTGAGTGTGATACGGATTGAGTGCGGGATGGAGTGAGTGTGAGACGGTGTGAGTGCGGGATGGAGTGAGTGTGATACGGAGTGAGTGCGGGATGGAGTGAGTGTGACACGGAGTGAGTGCGGGATGGAGTGATTGTGATACGGAGTGAGTGCGGGATGGAGTGTGTGTGACACGGAATGAGTGCGGGATGGAGTGAGTGTGAGACGGTGTGATTGCGGGATGGAGTGTGTGTGATACGGTGTGAGTGCGGGATGGAGTGAGTGTGAGACGATGTGAGTGCGGGATGGAGTGAGTGTGGGATTGAGTGCGTTTGGGATGGAGTGAGTGTGATACGGAGTGCGTGTGGGACGGAGTGAGTGTGATACGGAGTGAGTGCGGGATGGAGTGAGTGTGATACGGAGTTAGTGCGGGATGGAGTGATTGTGATACGGAGTGAGTCCGGGATGGAGTGAGTGTGAGACGGTGTGAGTGTGAGACGGTGTGAGTGTGATACGGAGTGAGTGTGATACGGATTGAGTGCGGGATGGAGTGAGTGTGAGACTGTGTGAGTGTGGGATGGAGTGATTGTGAGACGATGTGAGTGCGGGATGGAGTGAGTGTGAGACGGAGTGAGTGCGGGATGGAGTGATTGTGAGACGGTGTGAGTGCGGGATGGAGTGAGTGTGAGACGGTGTGAGTGCGGGATGGAGTGATTGTGAGATGGTGTGAGTGCGGGATGGACTGATTGTGAGACGGTGTGAGTGCGGGATGGAGTGTGAGTGAGACGGTGTGAGTGCGGGATGGAGTGATTGTGAGACGATGTTAGTGCGGGATGGAGTGATTGTGAGACGGTGTGAGTGCGGGATGGAGTGAGTGTGATACGGAGTGAGTGCGGGATGGAGTGAGTGTGATACGGAGTGAGTGCGGGATGGAGTGATTGTGAGACGATGTGAGTGCGGGATGGAGTGATTGTGATACGGAGTGAGTGCGGGATGGAGTGATTGTGAGACGATGTGAGTGCGGGATGGAGTGATTGTGATACGGTGTGAGTGCGGGATGGAGTGAGTGTGATACGGAGTGAGTGCGGGATGGAGTGAGTGTGATATGGAGTGAGTGCGGGATGGAGTGTGTGTGAGACGGTTTGAGTGTGGGATGGAGTGATTGTGAGACGGTGTGAGTGCGGGATAGAGTGATTGTGAGACGGTGTGAGTGCGGGATGGAGTGAGTGTGAGACGGTGTGAGTGCGGGATGGAGTGAGTGTGATACGGAGTGAGTGCGGGATGGAGTGATTGTGAGATGGTGTGAGTGCGGGATGGAGTGAGTGTGAGACGGTGTGAGTACGGGATGGAGTGAGTGTGATAAGGTGTGAGTGCGGGATGGAGAGATTGTGATACGGAGTGAGTGTGGGATGGAGTGACTGTGAGACGGTGTGAGTGCGGGATGGAGTGAGTGTTAGACGGTGTGAGTGCGGGATTGAGTGATTGTGATACGGTGTGATTGCGGGATGGAGTGAGTGTGAGACGGTGTGAGTGCGGGATGGAGTGAGTGTGATACGGAGTGAGTGCAGGATGGAGTGATTGTGAGACGGTGTGAGTGCGGGATGGAGTGAGTGTGATACGGAGTGAGTGCGGGATGGAGTGAATGTGAGACGGATCGAGTGCGGGATGGAGTGAGTGTGAGACGGTGTGAGTGTGGGATGGAGTGTGTGTGAGACGGTGTGATTGCGGGATGGAGTGATTGTGAGACGGTGTGAGTGCGGGATGGAGTGAGTGTGATACGGAGTGAGTGCGGGATGGAGTGATTGTGAGACGGTGTGAGTGCGGGATGGAGTGATTGTGAGACGCTGTGAGTGCGGGATGGAGTGTGTGTGAGACGGTGTGAGTGCGGGATGGAGTGTGTGTGAGACGGTGTGAGTGCGGGATGGAGTGATTGTGAGACGCTGTGAGTGCGGGATGGAGTGTGTGTGAGACGGTGTGAGTGCGGGATGGACTGTGTGTGAGACGGTGTGAGTGCGGGATGGAGTGTGTGTGAGACGGTGTGAGTGCGGGATGGAGTGTGTGTGAGAGGGTGTGAGTGCGGGATGGAGTGTGTGTGAGACGGTGTGAGTGCGGGATGGAGTGTGTGTGAGACGGTGTGAGTGCGGGATGGAGTGTGTGTGAGAGGGTGTGAGTGCGGGATGGAGTGATTGTGAGACGGTGTGAGTGCGGGATGGAGTGATTGTGAGACGGTGTGAGTGCGGGATGGAGTGATTGTGAGACGGTGTGAGTGCGGGATGGAGTGATTGTGAGACGATGTGAGTGCCGGATGGAGTGATTGTGAGACGGTGTGAGTGCGGGATGGAGTGAGTGTGATACGGAGTGAGTGGGGGATGGAGTGATTGTGAGACGGTGTGAGTGCGGGATGGAGTGATTGTGAGACGGTGTGAGTGCGGGATGGAGTGAGTGTGATATGGAGTGAGTGCGGGATGGAGTGAGTGTGATACGGAGTGAGTGCGGGATGGAGTGAGTGTGATATGGAGTGAGTGCGGGATGGAGTGAGTGTGATACGGAGTGAGTGCGGGATGGAGTGATTGTGAGATGGTGTGAGTGCGGGATGGAGTGAGTGTGAGACGGTGTGACTGCGGGATGGAGTGAGTGTGAGACGGTGTGAGTGCGGGATGGAGTGAGTGTGAGACGGTGTGAGTGCGGGATGGAGTGATTGTGAGACGGTGTGAGTGCGGGATGGAGTGAGTGTGAGACGGTGTGAGTGCGGGATGGAGTGAGTGTGATATGGAGTGAGTGCGGGATGGAGTGATTGTGAGACGGTGTGAGTGCGGGATGGAGTGATTGTGGGATTGAGTGCGTGCGGGATGGAGTGAGTGTGATACGGTGTGAGTGCGGGATGGAGTGAGTGTGATACGGAGTGAGTGCGGGATGGAGTGATTGTGAGACGGTGTGAGTGCGGGATGGAGTGAGTGTGATATGGAGTGTGTGCGGGATGGAGTGAGTGTGATACGGAGTGAGTGCGGGATGGAGTTTGTGTGAGACGGTGTGAGTGCGGGATGGAGTGAGTGTGAGACGGTGTGAGTGCGGGATGGAGTGTGTGTGAGACGGTGTGAGTGTGGGATGGAGTGATTGTGAGACGGTGTGAGTGCGGGATGGAGTGATTGTGAGACGGTGTGAGTGCGGGATGGAGTGAGTGTGAGATGGTGTGAGTTCGGGATGGAGTGATTGTGAGTCGGTGTGAGTGCGGGATGGAGTGAGTGTGAGACGGTGTGAGTGCGGGATGGAGTGAGTGTGATACGGAGTGAGTGCGGGATGGAGTGAATGTGAGACGGATCGAGTGCGGGATGGAGTGATTGTGAGACGGTGTGAGTGCGGGATGGAGTGATTGTGAGACGGTGTGAGTGCGGGATGGAGTGAGTGTGATACGGAGTGAGTGCGGGATGGAGTGAGTGTGAGACGGTGT
Organism: Carcharodon carcharias; assembly: GCF_017639515.1. Lineage (NCBI taxonomy): Eukaryota > Metazoa > Chordata > Chondrichthyes > Lamniformes > Lamnidae > Carcharodon > Carcharodon carcharias. The sequence continues at coordinate 2,506,135 of NC_054507.1, forward strand.
GAGTGCGGGATGGAGTGATTGTGAGACGGTGTGAGTGCGGGATGGAGTGAGTGTGAGACGGATCGAGTGCGGGATGGAGTGAGTGTGAGACGGTGTGAGTGCGGGATGGAGTGTGTGTGACACGGAATGAGTGCGGGATGGAGTGAGAGTGAGACGGTGTGAGTGTGGAATGGAGTGATTGTGATACGGAGTGAGTGCGGGATGGAGTGATTGTGAGACGGTGTGAGTACGGGATGGAGTGATTGTGAGACGGTGTGAGTGCGGGATGGAGTGTGTGTGAGACGGTGTGAGTGCGGGATGGAGTGTGTATGATACGGAGTGAGTGCGGGATGGAGTGATTGTGAGACGATGTGAGTGCGGGATGGAGTGATTGTGATACGGAGTGAGTGCGGGATGGAGTGATTGTGAGACGGTGTGAGTGCGGGATGGAGTGAGTGTGATACGGAGTGAGTGCGGGATGGAGTGATTGTGAGACGGTGTGAGTGCGGGATGGAGTGATTGTGATACGGAGTGAGTGCGGGATGGAGTGATTGTGAGACGGTGTGAGTGCGGGATGGAGTGAGTGTGGGATTGAGTGCGTGTGGGATGGAGTGAGTGTGATACGGAGTGCGTGTGGGACGGAGTGAGTGTGATACGGAGTGCGTGTGGGACGGAGTGAGTGTGATACGGAGTGAGTGCGGGATGGAGTGAGTGTGATACGGAGTTAGTGCGGGATGGAGTGATTGTGATACGGAGTGAGTCCGGGATGGAGTGAGTGTGAGACGGTGTGAGTGTGAGACGGTGTGAGTGTGATACGGAGTGAGTGTGATACGGATTGGGTGCGGGATGGAGTGAGTGTGAGACGGTGTGAGTGCGGGATGGAGTGAGTGTGAGACGGTGTGAGTGCGGGATGGAGTGAGTGTGAGACGGTGTGAGTGCGGGATGGAGTGAGTGTGATACGGAGTGAGTGCGGGATGGAGTGATTGTGAGACGGTGTGAGTGCGGGATGGAGTGAGTGTGAGACGGTGTGAGTGCGGGATGGAGTGAGTGTGATATGGAGTGAGTGCGGGATGGAGTGATTGTGAGACGGTGTGAGTGCGGGATGGAGTGATTGTGGGATTGAGTGCGTGCGGGATGGAGTGAGTGTGATACGGTGTGAGTGCGGGATGGAGTGAGTGTGATACGGAGTGAGTGCGGGATGGAGTGATTGTGAGACGGTGTGAGTGCGGGATGGAGTGAGTGTGATACGGAGTGTGTGCGGGATGGAGTGAGTGTGATACGGAGTGAGTGCGGGATGGAGTTTGTGTGAGACGGTGTGAGTGCGGGATGGAGTGAGTGTGAGACGGTGTGAGTGCGGGATGGAGTGTGTGTGAGACGGTGTGAGTGTGGGATGGAGTGATTGTGAGACGGTGTGAGTGCGGGATGGAGTGATTGTGAGACGGTGTGAGTGCGGGATGGAGTGAGTGTGAGATGGTGTGAGTTCGGGATGGAGTGATTGTGAGTCGGTGTGAGTGCGGGATGGAGTGAGTGTGAGACGGTGTGAGTGCGGGATGGAGTGAGTGTGATACGGAGTGAGTGCGGGATGGAGTGAATGTGAGACGGATCGAGTGCGGGATGGAGTGATTGTGAGACGGTGTGAGTGCGGGATGGAGTGATTGTGAGACGGTGTGAGTGCGGGATGGAGTGATTGTGAGACGGTGTGAGTGCGGGATGGAGTGAGTGTGATACGGAGTGAGTGCGGGATGGAGTGAGTGTGAGACGGTGTGAGTGCGGGATGGAGTGATTGTGAGACGGTGTGAGTGCGGGATGGAGTGAGTGTGAGACGGATCGAGTGCGGGATGGAGTGAGTGTGAGACGGTGTGAGTGCGGGATGGAGTGTGTGTGACACGGAATGAGTGCGGGATGGAGTGAGAGTGAGACGGTGTGAGTGTGGAATGGAGTGATTGTGATACGGAGTGAGTGCGGGATGGAGTGATTGTGAGACGGTGTGAGTACGGGATGGAGTGATTGTGAGACGGTGTGAGTGCGGGATGGAGTGTGTGTGAGTGCGGGATGGAGTGTGTATGATACGGAGTGAGTGCGGGATGGAGTGATTGTGAGACGATGTGAGTGCGGGATGGAGTGATTGTGATACGGAGTGAGTGCGGGATGGAGTGATTGTGAGACGGTGTGAGTGCGGGATGGAGTGAGTGTGATACGGAGTGAGTGCGGGATGGAGTGATTGTGAGACGGTGTGAGTGCGGGATGGAGTGATTGTGATACGGAGTGAGTGCGGGATGGAGTGATTGTGAGACGGTGTGAGTGCGGGATGGAGTGAGTGTGGGATTGAGTGCGTGTGGGATGGAGTGAGTGTGATACGGAGTGCGTGTGGGACGGAGTGAGTGTGATACGGAGTGAGTGCGGGATGGAGTGAGTGTGATACGGAGTTAGTGCGGGATGGAGTGATTGTGATACGGAGTGAGTCCGGGATGGAGTGAGTGTGAGACGGTGTGAGTGTGAGACGGTGTGAGTGTGATACGGAGTGAGTGTGATACGGATTGGGTGCGGGATGGAGTGAGTGTGAGACGGTGTGAGTGCGGGATGGAGTGAGTGTGAGACGGTGTGAGTGCGGGATGGAGTGAGTGTGAGACGGTGTGAGTGCGGGATGGAGTGAGTGTGATACGGAGTGAGTGCGGGATGGAGTGATTGCGAGACGGTGTGAGTGTGAGACGGTGTGAGTGTGATACGGAGTGAGTGTGATACGGATTGAGTGCGGGATGGAGTGAGTGTGAGACGGTGTGAGTGCGGGATGGAGTGAGTGTGATACGGAGTGAGTGCGGGATGGAGTGAGTGTGACACGGAGTGAGTGCGGGATGGAGTGATTGTGATACGGAGTGAGTGCGGGATGGAGTGTGTGTGACACGGAATGAGTGCGGGATGGAGTGAGTGTGAGACGGTGTGATTGCGGGATGGAGTGTGTGTGATACGGTGTGAGTGCGGGATGGAGTGAGTGTGAGACGATGTGAGTGCGGGATGGAGTGAGTGTGGGATTGAGTGCGTTTGGGATGGAGTGAGTGTGATACGGAGTGCGTGTGGGACGGAGTGAGTGTGATACGGAGTGAGTGCGGGATGGAGTGAGTGTGATACGGAGTTAGTGCGGGATGGAGTGATTGTGATACGGAGTGAGTCCGGGATGGAGTGAGTGTGAGACGGTGTGAGTGTGAGACGGTGTGAGTGTGATACGGAGTGAGTGTGATACGGATTGAGTGCGGGATGGAGTGAGTGTGAGACGGTGTGAGTGCGGGATGGAGTGAGTGTGATACGGATTGAGTGCGGGATGGAGTGAGTGTGAGACGGTGTGAGTGCGGGATGGAGTGAGTGTGAGACGGTGTGAGTGCGGGATGGAGTGAGTGTGATACGGAGTGAGTGCGGGATGGAGTGATTGTGAGACGGTGTGAGTGTGAGACGGTGTGTGTGATACGGAGTGAGTGTGATACGGATTGAGTGCGGGATGGAGTGAGTGTGATACGGAGTGAGTGCGGGATGGAGTGATTGTGAGACGGTGTGAGTGCGGGATGGAGTTATTGTGAGACGGTGTGAGTGTGAGACGGTGTGAGTGTGATACGGATTGAGTGTGAGACGGAGTGAGTGCGGGATGGAGTGAGTGTGAGACGGTGTGAGTGCGGGATGGAGTGATTGTGAGACGATGTGAGTGCGGGATGGAGTGAGTGTGATACGGAGTGAGTGCGGGATGGAGTGATTGTGAGACGGTGTGAGTGCGGGATGGAGTTATTGTGAGACGGTGTGAGTGTGAGACGGTGTGAGTGTGATACGGAGTGAGTGTGAGACGGAGTGAGTGCGGGATGGAGGGAGTGTGAGACGGAGTGAGTGCGGGATGGAGTGATTGTGAGACGGTGTGAGTGCAGGATGGAGTTATTGTGAGACGGTGTGAGTGTGAGACGGTGTGAGTGTGATACGGAGTGAGTGTGATACGGAGCGAGTGTGATACGGAGCGAGTGCGGGATGGAGTGAGTGTGAGACGGAGTGAGTGCGGGATGGAGTGAGTGTGAGATGGTGTGAGTGTGGGATCTCTGTCATTCCAGCTGCCTCTTGTTGAGGATGGTGAGCTGTAGAAGCTGCTGGTCCTGTGTTGGCTTCAGCTCAGTAACCCAGCCTCCGGCCGGTAGTGAAGCAGCGATCACAGCTCCAAGCTCGTGTCACACACCCTGACATCCACCAGGACCCAGCTCTCCCAAGCCTTGAATTCACTGTTGGGTGAGATTCACACAGCTACTGATGCCAAGGCTGTCTGCGCTGCCACTTCCTCCTTTGGGGAGCGCCAGAGCGCTTCACCCTCACTGAACAAGACCACAGTTTGTAGCACCCCTCCCACACACACATGACCAGTGTCAGCAGCATTATGTAAGCAAGCGGGCCTGCCAGAGAAACATTTCCCCAGCAAGTGGAACTTTCTACCAGATCAAGATGGCGAATACATAGCTAATGCTCAGGAGAAAGTGCTATCCTGGATGTACTCTGTGTACAGATCTATCAGTCCCCCCACTTCGACATACCCTTCGAGCACCATGACATTTGAGTGACCATGGACAGTGGAGCCACTGGCAACATGACCTGTGCTTCCACAGCTATGAAACGGTCAAGAGTTCACCCCAATCTGCCCACCGGGCCCTTGGTTCATTTCTTGTACATGTGGATGGTGAAACACACTTGTCTCTGTCCAGAGACCATCACAGCCTTGCCTTCAAAGCCCTGGTCAATGGACACTCCTCATGCTGAGGTGGGATGGACACATTCCTGAATGACTGGCCAAATGCCCAGGCTAGATGGTGACTTCAGCAGCAATGTTTGTGTGTCTCATCCTCCTTCCAGCCCACACAGAATGAGATGAGCCCATGTCATTGGTGCTTCCTCAAGATTAACAACAATCTGGCCTGGGGGTTTCATTGAGATGGTAATGCCTGATCATCTTACAGGGCCTCACAACATTTGCAATTGAGCTGTGCTCTCTTCCTTCACGATCAAAGTGTAACAAGCCAGCTGATACTGGGCTTCTGCCACATACTTTGACTGGCGTGGCTGACCAAGATTCACAATCATGAACCTCAAGTCCTGTCACGCGATGAACATTTTGCTCAGGTATGACCTGTCTTCACCCTCAGCAAGCAAGGTCCTTCTCAGGATGACATGACACAGCCATTTACCCAAGCAACACAAACTCAGCCACCAGCAGCTGCTTTCAGAGTCTGTTCCTGTGGATCCAGGTTACACCCTGCTTCAGCATGCACATTCTCCACCCCACCCTCCTTCAGGAATATGATGACTATTGTATGTTGGTTATTACTGGCTAAGGAACAATTGTGGAGATGCCTGAACAGTAATTGCTTTATTCTAAGAACATAGTTATTTCAAGATGGACGAGGCGACAGATTTTACTCAGTGAGTCACCATGCTACCAGGATGCTGCTGTGACTGCCTTGCGCACAGTATTGACAGGTGTAGATGCAAGCTTCATCCTGCATCTGCTCTTGGTCTATCTGTTGGAGCTTTTACTGGGAATAGGACTCGCCCTCATCGACCAGACGAACATCCTGTGTGGTGAGATGGTAGGGCTGTAGCTCCAGACAATGTGTCGGTAGTCACTTGCAGCTTGACCTGAACAAACTGTCTCTCTCGTAAATAAAGCGCATTAGTCCCAAGTGGATCACAGGATTTTGAAGGAATTCTAGCGAGTTCCTTTTCATCCAGTAATGAGACTAACACTTTGTGCTCTGTCTCGATGACTACTTTCAGCCTGATGATATAGTTGGAGAATTTCTCCCAAGCCCTCATGACTGTGACAGCCTCTTTCTCTAACTACAGACCCCATTTCTGTGTCCAATAGCACCCAAGAAGCATCATAGACTGGTTGACGGTACCCATCCTGTTGCTCTTGAAACAGGACTGGCCACTAGTCCTGTAGACAAGGCATCCACTGTGATTGTGGTCAGTGGGGATGGGCCGTAGTCGGCCAGGATATCTGGTTTTTTGACAGTTGCTCCATGAACAAGGACATCACCCGTGTGGAAGATCACACCTTTTAGCCTTGCAAGATGGTAGACATTGTTTGCTGGAAAATCTTCGGGTGCCGAGGTTATGCCAAACGGCAAACGATTAAAGCGAAATCTGCTGAACAGAGTAAGAAAGCTTGTCAGTAATTTAGATTTTTCATCTGACGGTACCTGCCAAAAGCCACTGTTGGCCTCGGGTTTTGAGAACATTGTACCCTTGGAGAGTTTGGTCAAGCTGTCATCCACTGAGGACATTGGTTGGGTTTCCCTCACCACAGCCTTGTTGAGTCAGGTCGACACAGAAGTGAAGGCATCCGTTTGGTTTAGGAACTTGAACCATGCTGGAGCACCGTGCTGTCAGCTGAGTGACAGGAGAAATGACTCCCATCTTGGTTGAGTTGCAGTTGGACCTGCTTCATGAGCGGATGCAGGATCTTCCTCTATGTGAAATGACACACAGGTTTGGTACCTACCCTCAACGTTATGCTGTATTCAGTGTTCAGTCACCCCAGCCCAGTGAATAGTTTTGGAAAATCCTTTGTGAGGTCAGACCCAGGCTCTTGCTGGTTGATCTCGATTTTTGGATGAGGCTGAGGTTGACACAGGCTTTTCGACTCAGAAGAAAGAATTCCTGATTATGAAGGGCATAATAATGTTTCCAGTTTCTGGTTTGTTCTGATATTGGAACATAGCTTGCAATGTACCTTTGATCTGGAGCTTGATTCCCCCTGGGCTATATAACTGGGTTGTAGTTGGCTTCAGGGATTGTTTTACTCGCCATTGTCCTTTATCGGACAGGACTATGATGCTTGCTCCTGTATCTAGCTGGATCTTTGCCTCGAAAACATCATTGTTGCTCAGTTTGTTGAGACCCCTCTATTTCATTGATGGTCTTGTGTGCAAAGGTCCCCTCGTGATCCTCTGTGTATCTAGAGGTTTTAGTTGTGCACACCTTTCCAAAGAATCCAAACCTTTTACAGTGAAAGCATTCTGCAGTGTTTGGAGGGCACTCCATAGGAACATATGAATGAGGAGCAGGAGTAGGCCACTCAGCCCCTCTAGCCTGCTCCCCCACTCAATAAGATCATGGCTGATCTGATTGTAACCCCAGCCCCACATTCCTGTCTACCCCCGATAACCTGTCACCTCCTTGTTAATCAAGAATCTAACTCTGCCTTAAAAATATTCAAAGACTCTGCTTCCACTGCCTTTAGAGGAAGCGAGTTCCAAAGACTCACCATCCTCTGAGAGAAAAACATTTCTCCTCATCTCTGTCTTAAATGGGCGATCCCTTATTTTTAAACAGTGACCCCTAGTTTGAAGCTTTAGGGCTTTTTGCCACCACAACATTGGCATGATTAACTGGCATCATGAGCTTTTGTTCCATAAGGTATTTTTTGCTGTAGACTGTCTTTGGCATTCTTTTGTTTTATAAGCTGTACTGTGATTGGGTGGGTTTTCTGAATCACGCTTTGTCTTCCCCTCTTAGGATGGCTTTATTTTGCTGATAGACTTCTGATCATTTGACTTACTATATCACCTTCTCCAAAGTTAAGTCTTCTTTGGATCGCAGTAGGTCAGATAAGCTTGGTTACCCTGACTATGATGTGGTCTTGTATCAGCTCAGATTTAAGATCACCATATTCACAACCTTTAGCTAGTTGATGCAGGCCACTGATAAGGGTATTGATGGGTTCACCAGGTTTCTGGACCCTTATGTTAAACTTGGCTCATTCTAATATCTTGTTACTCTGGAGGTTAAAATAATTATCAAATGTTTTTAAGACCTCTTCGAGTTTGTCTGATGTTTCATTAATGCCTTGCCTTGCTATCACATCATCAGCAATTGCTCCAATAGAGTACAATAACGTGCTGACTTGTTCAGCCTCTGAATTCTTGTTCAATTTGGATACAATTCTGAACGTTAAAAATTTCTTCCTCCATAGTACCCAATCCTGTGTCTGATCTGGCCCCTCCCATGTGCCTGAATCAGTCTGGCAAGGAGAATTTAGAATCCATAGCTGGTTTAAGCTTGTAGGAGGGTTGCCTGGATTTTGAAACGTCTGCTGCAATCATAGAGTTTTCCCACACTGATCAGCCTTTCACTGGCACCAGCTGTGGTCACTGATCCTCTTTGGAAATCGTTCCTAAACCTTATGGAACTTTGAAATGAATCAGTGGAACTAATGATTAAAGCAAGTTTACCGCTTTCCTTCTGTTGGGAAATTGTTTGTTTGTTTTTCAATTGCTGCCCCCAGTGTAATGGGCTGACCTCGGACCCAGGCTATGGGCTGTATTGAGTGCTACCTGCTTACTACACCATAAACTTGAAGCTTTTAAGCCTTGTTCAAGGTTTGCCCAACCTCCCTCGATCGCCGCCAGGCTCTTATGACTCTGTTGCTGGGTCGGGCTTTTTCACGGACCACCACGTGCTCTGTTGTAGGCCTTAGTAGGCTCAACAGTTGATTTCTTCTCTGCCTCTCAGCCTCCTTTCTGCTATGGAGCTCTGTTGGAACTGCCTTACCAAAGCCTTCAGTTTTGGCCACCATTTTTAGATCAGACTTGCAACCTTTTTTAGAGTTGATTTTCGGTTATTTCGAGGTCCATCACCACTGCCACCATGCTGTATGTTGGTTGTGACTGACTAAGGAAGACAGATATTTCCAAATAATAACTTGTTTATCGTATGAACATAACTCTCTGCAGATATCCAAGATTACAAGGGTTACTCAGTCTAAGCTACGAGCTTCCTCCTTCCAGACTCCTAGTCACGTGACTCTCTCTGACATCATCATGTGGGTGGTGCTGTTTGTCCAATCCCACCAATTAACTAGTTCAGCCCTGAACACCCTAATACTGCAATGCATTCTTCGATCCAGCATTGCCAGGTTACCATGGTGAGGCTGGACACTTCAAGGCTAATGTCAACATGGGGCATCCACAAACACAAAGGTCACCTTCCCCAGGTCACCTTCCTCAGTTGCAACAAAAAACTCGATGACCTTGAAGGCCTTGGCTCCCTTGCTCCGTGAGAAGATGTGGAAACCTCTGGGGAGAACCTTTACCCATCATTCTTCATGAAGAAGTCAAATGGATATTTGCTGATGTTGGGTGCTACAGGAAGCTGCAACCTTCACTCATGCCAGATGTTGACTCAACCTTACACAAAATTGCCCGGCGGAAACATATCATTGCAACGGGTCAAACCGATGCCTTTTTCCATTAGTGTGATTTTCCATGAATGGTCACAGCCTATAAAAGTGCTTGTGCGTTCAGCCAATCCACCCTGCGCACGCCTGGATCTGAAACTGCCCTTGCAGAATTCACCTGATGTGTCCAAGGTGACATAGAGGTGGGCATAATCATCAGGCTTGCCAACCACCTTTACTGTGGTGGTATCAGTCCTGAAGAAACCCTTCATAACTGGCAACATGTACCCTATGCTCTGTCCAATTGTGATCTGTGTCTATCTGCCCCAAAAGGCTGTCTTCTGCCCTAACAAATGCTCACCTCAGTTAATGATCTGTTCTACCTTCATACCAATCCCAACAAGCCACAGACCTGCCAAATCTGATGGCCAGTGCAATATTCGCAAGATCATCATACCCCAGCTTCCTTGCATAACTTATCGATCAAGAGACCTGAATTCAATAAGGTCCCTTCCTTCTGCACTGGCCCCACAATCTGCTCCACCTCTGGCTATGGTCCTACCAGCCATGGTCAACACTCCCCACCTGTCCAGCCCATTCTTGCAAACCCTAACTCACCGACTGAGCTGTCTCCACCTTCCACAGCTCCAGTGCTGTCAACTATGGGGTTAACCACACAAACTGCACAACCGATGATGGGTCCTCCAGTCCTGTCCCAATTGCTGCCTTAGGGCAGATTCATTAGCTGCCCTGTAATGTGAAGATGCTGATACTTGAGCCAGAGTCAGTCTTTATCACCTGCTCTAGTCCTACAGTCCCCAGCGTAGACTCCTGATCATTATAGCACTAGCTTTTAGCACACAGAGCCAACCACCTACATGTACTACTAGCCCCGCTCCCTCAGTGAAACACTCAACTCTTCAGAGATGACTCCTGGATCTAGCAGGCTTTATACTTCAGGATTAATGCTAATATTTGGAGGCAGAATAAAACCTAGTGGCTGGAAGGTAGTTCACCCCTGTGAAATGTATTTGTATGATGAATACACATTGTGTTTGTGATTCCTATACGTGTGTTTGGATAGCCTTCCGCAATTAAGATATTTTTGTTTTTTTTATGTTCATGACCTTGTATTCTTTGGCCACAAATGTTCGCTTGAGAGTTCAAAGAAGCTGTTTTCATGTATTGAGCTTGTTTTTTTTGGCAGTGTTAGTTAATACAAGTTGGGAATTTGAAGTACGTTGAAGAGAAGCCAAATGGAGTCATGTGCCATTGTGTTATGACCCTCTGGTGGCTGTGAGTCCATCCCCATGTGGACAAGACCATTTTGTATTGCCGCTTGTACCGTTTGATTATGTGGTTGTATTAAATCTTGATGTTTTCACCGAAACACTTGATATTTTTATCCAGTCTATGGGCCAGTCTGATGGTAAACACAGTACACTGGCACTCTGCCTCTCCCTGCATCTGTACTTGCTTATTACATCTTGGACTTTTTGATTGAAATTGAAGTTTCTTCATTTTGAATGGATGGCCAGGATTCTGCAGGGGTTGTTGGGTGGGGGGGGGGGGGTCTCGTCCGTCGGGGCTAAAAGTGATGGTGGGTGGGGCACCCAAAACCTCCTGGCCAATCAGGGGGCAAGAAGCTCAGCAGCATCGCCTGGAGCAGCGCCCAATGCAGAGGGTGCGCCTGGGAGTTAAGGTTGACGGTGCTTTCGAAGACAGGTGAGTGGGGTCCAGGGCCCATTGGGTCAGTCAGGAAGGCCGACCGATCTTGGGTGGTGGGTGGGGGGGGGGGTGGGAGGGGGAGGGTGATTGCTGAGGGGAGGTGATGCCAATGCCACATGACCAGCCAGTGCCACTATGGGACCCTTTTGTGGGCCAAAGAGTGCCCAAAAATGAGACCCCCCCCCCCCAACAGATCCTGCTGCAAGGCCTCCAGAGTTTACCAGGTGGTCTCCTTACACAACGGCCATTGGTAAAATGCTAGTGGAGGAGGAACGAGACCCTTAATTGGCCACTTCAGTGGCTCAACTGGGCACTCAGAGGGTGTGACATCTGCCATCATTTTCTGTTGGCTTTACACTACCCTGAAACTTTGCAAAAATGTCTGAGTTAAGACATCAAAATGCAAGTACCTGTTCTGAAACAATGACTGCAGCAGACTTGGACTCATGGAATTTCTCTGGAATATACAGCCAGCAGGGCACTTTAAGAATCTGTTTACCAAGGAGGAGAGAGATGAAGAACGCTGTAATGAAACAAGAAGCCCAAACTGTTTACTCTCGCTCGCTGACTTGCTATCTCGCTCGCTCTCTCACTCTCGGAAGTACTGTGCCCGGATTTGCAAAGTAACCATCCTGCAAAGAGAAATCTAGTGCAAGCTGAGATCTCTTGGGAATAAAACGTGGAAATCTGCTCCATACAACTATACCCAGGAAGACAACTGAACAAAATGGCCACAGCGTGGAATTACCACACTCAGACCAGCCAAAGAAAACTAACCATACGCTCCTTTGTTTTCTCTTCTTCACAAGCTGTAAAAATAAAATCCTTAAGCTATCCTCTTCTGCCGTCTGTACTAGTGTGTGTGTTTGTGTGGGCCCAGGCGAATGTGTGTGTTTGAATGGAGGTTACGAATTACCTAGTTTTTTTATTAAATTCGGGAAATAGTTTCAATAAATTCATCCTGTTCTTTGTTTAACCTAAAGAAACCTGTCTGACTAATTCTTTACAATCTGAAAGCGTAAATAGTGAGACTCCTGCAGTATCGGGAAAGCACATACTCTCTAAATTGATAACAAAACCCTGTCATGGTCAGACCTGAAGAGGGAGAATAGGGGAGTCATTTTTACCTCTCCTCGCATGGTCAGAGCTAAAGTATCTGCTATTTGCACTCTGGGATTCTGATAGATCTTAAAGCAGTGAAAACTAGAATAGCCCTTTACGTTACACATGGAATAAAAAATCATCCAATATTGCATTTGGAGAGGCGATGGTTTGCTGGTAATGTCACTGGACTAGTAAGCCAGAGGCCTAGGCTAATGCTCTGGGGACATGGGTTCAAATCAGTTCAGGCTCAGTAATGGTGACTGTGAAACTATCATCAATTGTTGTAAAAACCCATCTGGTTCAATAATATCCTTTAGGGAAGGAAATCTGCTGTCCTTACCTGGTCTGGGCCTACATGTGGTTTACTCCTAACTGCCCACTGAAGTGACTGAGCAAGTCACTCAGTTCAAGGGCAATTAGGGATGGGCAACAAATGCTGGCCTCACCAGCGACACCCACATCCTATGACAGAATAAAGAAATTAAAATCGAAGGGTGCATTGATGAAAGTACAGGAGTAACTCGTGTTCTGGTGGCTTTATAAATATTCAATAAAGCCAGAGGATTGAAATGAGCACATCCCCATTATTCCTGCTCTCACCCTTTTTTACCTGGCAGTTATTCTCTGCTCACAGAGAGAGGGTAAATGAAAGTGAAGGTATCCACCCACCCAATATATAAGTGCAAAGAGAAAAGCAACTGCGGATGCTAGAAATCTGAAAGAGAAACAGAAATTCAGCAGGTGGAGGGAAAAACAGAGTTAACATTTCGAATCTGCTCTGACGGACTCGAAATGTTGACTCTGCATTTCTCCCCACAGATGCTGTCAGACCTGCAGAGCTTTCCCAGCATTTTCTGTTTTTGGCCCAATATATAAAATTACATTCAGATATACAAAAGTTGCTGTGTGGTGGATTAGAAACACAGGCATCAGCGAAAAGGGTTCAGCTCTTTGGCTGTTCAGCTGAAGTTGGAGTGAGGTACTGTCAGAGTCACATACTTGAACCACTTCACTGAGATTTACTTTGCTGAAGGAAGACAAACTTCAATTTACTTCCCCCTCCCCCCCCACCACCTCCAAGTTGTTTTCTGGCACTTGCACAAAAGATCCTATTACAATTAAATTCTGGATTAATTTGAAACACATTGTCGGTGAAAACAACATTTTCAGATTAAACTTCAATCGCTTTTCAGCTTTTTTTTATAAAAGATTTCCAGCTCCAAGATTTTCCAGTGAAACCTGTTAAACTCAGGATGAGGGAGGAGACCAGAAGTCAATTTTATTCCGTTTTCAATTTATTCACAAAGTGAAACATTATGAATATAAATCTCCTAACTCAACAACCCGCTGCCAGTGTCAGTAAGTCTCTCTTTTTATACTCTTCTGATAAACTGAATAGACAAATAAACAACCCCCTCAACTCCCCACTGCCTGGACCTGTGAATAGCTGCCTTGGCCAGGCCGAGGAGCAGGTTAATGAGGAGGTTCGTCCACCCTCCCTGCCTCTCCCTCTGCACTGGGAGCGTGGGGCTGAAGTGAAACCAAAGGTTGAGGAACAGCCCCTTCAGATAATGACAGAGGGGCTGCAACCTCACACAACCAACACAAACATGGAACACAGACCTCCGCAAGGTTGCAGAAGATACAGGCGGCCTGTGACACCCTTGCGGACTTAACCTACGATTGCACAAAACTGCAACACCCTCCACAGCAAATCCCCGGTGGAGAAAGGGAGGACCCCTGCAACAAGAGACCCCCCCCCACCCCACTCCCTCACCAGGGAACCCACTGGCAGGATAAGAGGCTGGGTTGTCTCCAGGAGGCTGATGAGGGTGAGAGAGTGGAGGGTGTATATGCAGGAACCTGTACAGGAAACCTCTCTGTGCAGAGTGCAATGGCACGGAGGGGATTTCTGAGAGACGATCCAGGTTGTGGTGGGGAGGCGGGGGGGGTGTTGGGGGTCTGAGTCGCCCGAGGGAGGTTTCGGGTCCTGGTACCGATGGGTAATTCCATCCGAATGGGGGTCACAGCTCAGACCGGAGTCCTCCAGACACCTCAGCTACCCTGACACCACGATAAGGACCTCAATCATTTTGGCCACAAGCTGGACCCAACATGTAGGGCTTCACCTCCCCCTCCCAGTGACCCAGTGTGTGGGGCTTTACCCTCCCCCTCCCAGTGACCCAGTGTGTGGGGCTTTACCCTCCCCCTCCCAGTGACCCAGTGTGTGGGGCTTTACCCTCCCCCTCCCAGTGGCCCAGTGTGTGGGGCTTTACCCTCCCCCTCCCAGTGACCCAGTGTGTGGGGTCTTCCCCTCCCCCTCCCAGTGACCCAGTGTGTGGGGCTTTACCCTCCCCCTCCCAGTGGCCCAGTGTGTGGGGCTTTACCCTCCCCCTCCCAGTGACCCAGTGTGTGGGGCTTTACCCTCCCCCTCCCAGTGACCCAGTGTGTGGGGCCTTCCCCCGCCCAGTGACCCAGTGTGTGGGGTCTTCCCCTCCCCCTCCCAGTGACCCAGTGTGTGGGGTCTTCCCCTCCCCCTCCCAGTGACCCAGTGTGTGGGGTCTTCCCCTCCCCCTCCCAAATGTGAGGGGTCTTCCCCTCCCCCTGCCCAGTGTCCCAGTGTGTGGGGCTATCCCTCCACCCCCACCGCCACTGCCCAGTGACCCAGTGTGTGGGGCCTTCCCCCGCCCAGTGACCCAGTGTGTCGAGCCCTTCCCCTCCCCTTCCCCCACCCAGTGACCCAGTGTGTGGGGCCTTCCCCCGCCCAGTGACCCAGTGTGTGGGGCCTTCCCCCGCCCAGTGACCCAGTGTGTCGAGCCCTTCCCCTCCCCTTCCCCCACCCAGTGACCCAGTGTGTGGGGCCTTCCCCCGCCCAGTGACCCAGTGTGTGGGGCCTTCCCCCGCCCAGTGACCCAGTGTGTCGAGCCCTTCCCCTCCCCTTCCCCCACCCAGTGACCCAGTGTGTGGGGCCTTCCCCCACCCAGTGACCCAGTGTGTGGGGCAGTTTTGTCCCCGTCCTCGAGCAGGTCCCTGGGCCTATCAATGTGTTGTTGGGGGGGCTCAGCCTCCGGTATCTGAGCCCCCCCAGGCTCCAGGACACCTGGCCCAGCTCCAATGTGACCAAAACAACCTGAGTGGACCCTCCACTGCCTTGTGCAGCAGGGGGTCCCTTTCTCAGTTATTTCTCCATTTCCTTGTAGAAGCTGTAACAGTTTGGGGGAATGTTTCTCCTCTCCTAATAACCAAAGGCATGAAAAATAAACAGATCCTAACCTTGCCCTTAAAATCGGCACCCACTGGCTCCTAGTTCACCAACCAGATAGTTTTTCCCTCCTTAACTTATCAAAACCACCACCCCCCTCCCCCCAACCCCTCACCTGTAGCCCACTGGCTCCTCCTCTCAATCCTCTGCTCAGATGCCCAAAGTCTCTGGGTCTCTACTCATATCTAAAGCCTCTTATCAGTGGTTCCGTCTCTTCTCTACCCTCTCCATGGCCTTGACAACCTTCCTAAAATGAGGCACCAAAACTGGGCTCAGTATTCTCACTGCGGTCTGTGAAATGATTTGTACCGTTAACCATCATATCAAGTCTTAGAAACAGGAAGAGAGAGACACAGCATGAGATACTGAAAGTGTGTGGTGTCCCTTCTAACTAAAACCATATCACCCAGGCAGCTCACAGGAGAGCGGGATTGTGATTAGTAACGTTGTCTCAGATTCCTCTTCATCCTGTCCCTGTGCTGTGTTGCTGAACCAGTTTTTCTGTTGAGGGACCACCCTTTACTGCTTGAAATTCGTCATGAAGCCCCTTTTCTCCTGTTTGGGTGTGTAAGCCCATCACATATCCAGAGAATTCACAGGGACGGAGAGATCCCAGCTCCTGCGTGCCAACCCTCTCACTGTGTTGGAGATTCACTAAAGGTAGGGCAATGGCGACTCACATAGAGTAAAACCAGCCATGATGCTGTTTGTTCTGCTCCTCCTAGCCCTAGGTCCAGTTCTGTAATGGCTAGACACCTCCCTCCCCCTCCGCACCCACACACGCAGCCCTGCAAACCTCCACACTAACAGTAACAGAACAAGCAGGGCCAGGCTCAGTGGAGACTCTGGGAACAGCATCAGTTCACCAGGAATGGGCTAAAGCATCCTTTCATGTGAGACATCCTGTTTCTGCTGCTTGTAACCTGCTGCTGGTTCCGTGCACTGCATCACCTCCACAGTGACTCCAGTCTGGAAGGTGCTGGTTGTGTTGAGGTTATGAACAATGTGAGTTTATTCCTGGGTCTGCTCCTTGTCCACTAGTGCATCATGGGATTCCGAGTGCCTCAGTCTGCCTGATCGCCGTGATGAATATTTGCAAGAGATTTCAATGCTGCAGAGTTTAAAATTCTCATCCTTCTTTCCAAATCCCTCCATGGTCTCTCCCCTTCCCTATCTCCGTAACCTCCTCCAGCCCCTACAACCCTCTCTATCTCTGTAACCTCCTCCAGCCCCAACACCCCTCCCTATCTCTGTAACCTCCTCCAGCCCCAACACCTCTCCCTATCTCTGTAACCTCCTCCAGCCCCAACACCCCTCCCTATCTCTGTAACCTCCTCCAGCCCCTACACCCCTCCCTATCTCTGTAACCTCCTCCAGCCCCTACACCCCTCCATATCTCTGTAACCTCCTCCAGCCCCTACACCCCTCCATATCTCTGTAACCTCCTCCAGACCCTACAACCCTCCCTATCTCTGTAATCTCCTCCAGCCCCTACAACCCTCTCTATCTCTGTAATCTCCTCCAGCCCCAACACCCCTCCCTATCTCTGTAACCTCCTCCAGCCCCTACACCCCTCCCTATCTCTGTAACCTCCTCCAGCACCTACAACCCTCCCTATCTCTGTAACCTCCTCCAGCCCCTACACCCCTCCCTATCTCTGTAACCTCCTCCAGTCCCACTACCCTCTGAGATCTCTATGATCCTCTAATTCCGGCCTCTTGATCATCCCCGATTTTAATCGCTCCACCATTGGTGACCGTGCCTTCAGCTGCCTGGGCCCCAAGCTCTGGAATTCCCTCCCTATCCCTCTCCACCTCTCTACCTCACTCTCCTCCTTTAAGATCCTCCTTAAAACCACCTCATAGATCAAGCTGTTGGTCACCTGAGCTAACATCTCCTTGTGTGACTGGGTGTCTGACTCTGTTTTATAATGTTCCTGTGAAGCACCTTGGGATGGTTTACTACATCAAAGGTGCCATGTAAATGCAGGTTGTAGTAGCTGCAGAGGCTCCTGCTGAAGAGCTGCTCTGGTTCTGTAACCCTTTGCCGATGCTGAAAGTTTGGCCTAATCCTGTTGTAACCGAGGGGCTTTCCTTGCCTGCAGACTCTCGGTTAACCTCGCCAGAGACGAGAACAGGCAAGTGATGACCAAGAAGCTGAGGGTCCCCAGCCCCTCCTTACAAGGGCCTGCTCAATATCTCTGAACATACGGGGTAAGACACAGAATAAAGCTTAGGGAAGTGATTAATGTAAGTACCAAGCAAAGTGGTAATCCAACAGAATGGGAGAAATATAGAACGCAACAGAGGTACAAAGAGAATATTCAGGGCAGCAAAGCTGAAATACAAAGCCCCAAAAAAGCTGCAAGCAATATAAAGCTATAAATAGTGAAAGCTTTTATAAATAAATTAAGGATGAGAGAGTGACTGAGGGGGATATGTGTTTTATGATGTTGTATGTGTCTGCATGCCATTGTAATGTAAAGGTGCTTGGCAGAGCAAGGGTTAACATGTGACTGGAGAATAGCCGTGCCCACGGTATGATGTATCGAGTCACATGGTAATAGGTTGAGAGAACAGTCCAGAGAGAACACTCTAGATGTAGCTTACCTGCATGGCAGCAGCACCAAGCATGACAGTAACCTGGAATCTGTACATGATTAAAGATTAACAATAAATGGTTCATGTTTAAACATACAAGCCTCAAGATCTCATAGTGAGCGACACCACAGCTGGAACCCACATGCTCAGTGGTGGCACCATAATACAACATAATACTCAGCTGTGAAAAAGCAACATGGTGCTCAGTGGTTATAAACAATAATATGGGCCTGTTAAAGACACATACCTGTGATACTGTAATAACTTATCAAAATAAACTTTGTATCCGTTTTTACAGTAGAGGAAGAGGATACAAAATCCCTGTGATGGAAAGAAAATGTAAAAAAAATCAATGGGAGAAACTTCTTGGATTTCAAATGCTGCTTTAAAAAGGTAACGGAACATGAATGAGCCTAAATCCCCAGGAGCTGAAGGTCTCTCACCAGGAGCATTGAAAGGCGTAAGTGATGAAATTGCAGTCACATTATTGACAATCTTTCAAAGCTCTCTGGAATTGTATTGCTAGACTGGGGGATTATTTAATGGGCGGGAGGGAGAAACCAGGTAAGTACAGGCCTGTCAGTTTAACATCAGTTGTTGGGAAGCTACTGGAATCACCGTCTATTGAAGGAGTTTGCTTTCCGAGCCATTGTCCATTTATATCCCCACCTTTGTTTTGTCTCCTGTTGTTTTTGTTTTGTCATTCTGGATTTTTTCTTAGCCAAAAACTCTTTGCCTCCCCACTTGGCTATATAACCCTTCATTGGTCTTTTGTCAATGTGTCTCAATGGCTGTGATGCTCCCACCTTGATGTCAGAAGGTCCTGAGTTCAAGCCTCACTACTGGGCCTGAAGACATAACCTAGGCTGACATACCAGAGAGAGGGTTGCTGTTAGTACTGAGACTCTAAACTCATGGCCTGTCCACCCACTCGAAGATGTGTTCAAGGTCCCATCCAGCTGCACTATTCAAAGGGAAAAGCAGGGAAATTGCCTACTTCTCTGCCCAGCTTTCCTCCACGATCACCAACAGATTAACCCAGTCAAGAGGCCATCTTCTGTGCCGTAGGTCTCCATGTCTCTACAGTGTCTGAAGCGGGGTAGTTGGGTATGGTTGAGTTGTCCAGCACGAAGCTGGAGTAAACGGACTAACTGGCCTCCTTCTGTCCTCTACACTCTGGTTCAACGATCAACTTTGCTGAACTTGAATGTGCGCAGATCTGAACTCAGGAAATCCTCTCTCGGATTGGGAGCTGTCCAGAACATGACAGGGTGACAGCTGAGGCAAGTATTCAGAAAGCTGTTTCAGCAAGGTGGTGACAATTCATTTTGTTGCTTTACTTTCTGATGCTGCCAATGTGTTATCACCTGTACTGCACCCTCACCCAAGGTGCATTTCATTTACACTTTTCTCCTTTCTCTGGGGTACAGGTTGTTGAATCCAGTACAAAGTTAAAAAAAAAGGACTTGCATTTATATAGCGCCAGCCACAACCACTGGACATCTCAAAGTGCTTTACAGCCAATGAAGTACTTTTTGAAATGTAAACACTGTTGTAATCTAGGAAATCTGGCAGTCAATTTGCACATAGCAAACTCCCACAAACAGCAATGTGATAACAACCAGATAATCAGTTTTGTTTTGTGATGTTGATTGAGGGATAGATATTAGCCAGGACACCGGGCGGGGGGAACTCCCCTGCTCTTCTTCAACATAATGCCATGGGATTGTTTTTTACATCCACCCGAGAGAGCAGACGGAGTCTCTTTCCAAAGATGGAGGCTCCAGAAATGCAGCACTCCCTCAGTACTGCACTGGGCGTGTCAGCCTACATTACGTATTCATGTCTCTGGAACACATGAACACAGGAAGTAGGAGCGGGAGTATACCACATGCTCCATCGAGCCTGTTCCATCATTCAGTGCGATCATACTCCTGCATTCCTGCCCTTTGGGTCCCTTTACCTGTCTCACTCGCAGTCACACTCTCCTGTCCCTGGCCACTGACCAGATCAGAACACCCTATCCTAGGTGGCGTGACTGCCTCCTGGTACAAAGCATCCAGGTAACTTTCCCCCTCCCTGATGAGTCGTAGTGTCTGCAGCTCAGCCCCCAGCTCAATGACTCTGAGCCAAAGTTCCTCAAGCCGCAAACACTTACTGCAGACGTGTTTGCCCAGGAGCACCCACATGCTGCAGCCTTGACACATCACCTATCCTACCATTCTTAATGTGTTTTAAATAATTACTTAATTCTATTAATTACTTATTTAATGTTGCTTTCTTATATATTTGATTAACTTTACTGCCAAACTGTGTACTATTTTAAACCTTAGGGATAGAATAGAACTTACCCACTTACCAGATACTGACCAAACAGCTAGCTCCTTTCCCTGTAGTCGAGCAAGAACCAATTTCTATAGAAAGAGGAAATGAACAACTCCTTCCCTGAACTCCCCTCTCACCAAACTCTATGTCTTCACTCAGTTAGTCAGCTGCACTCTGTTTGTCAAGGCTGCACTAAAGAACCCTGAGTTTATAGTAAACAGAACTGGGTCTACAGTAACCTGATTCATTAACTACTCAGGTCCTACAGCTGAGAGTGAGTTTACCTTGTATAAACTGCAAGAAAGAAAGAGCTTAGCCTGCTTACACAATACTTTCCAGTTACTGCTAATCTCAGAATAGATTCAATTTTAAGAACAAAATTAACACTTAAAACTGGTGTTGTTCCTTCAGTTTGCGTTGAGCTTCACTGGAACAATGCAGCAGGCCAAGGACAGACATGTGGGCATGAGAACAGGGTGGTGAATTGAAATGGCAAGCGACAGGGAGGTCTGGGTCATGTTTACGGACTGAGCGAAGATGTTGCACAAAGCGGTCACCCAGTCTGCGTTTGTTCTCCCCAATGTAGAGGAGGCTGCATTGTGGGTGTGAATGCAGTAGACTAAATTGAAAGGAGCACAAGTAAATCACAGCTTCACCTTGAAAGGAGTGTTTGGGTCCTTGGACGGTGAGGAGAGAGGAAGTGAAGGGGCAGGTGTTGCATCTTTTGCGTGGGCATGGGGTGTGCCATAGGAGGGGGTTGAGGAGTAGGGGGTGATGGAGGAGTGGACCAGGGTGTCCCGGAGGGAGCGATCCCTACGGAATGCTGATAATTGGGGTGAAGGGAAGATGTGTTTGGTGGTGGCTTCATGCTGGAGTTGGCGGAAATGGCGGAGGATGATCCTTTGAATGCGGAGGCTGGTGGGGTGATAAGTGAGGACAAGGGGGACCCTATCATGTTTCTGGGAGGGAGGAGAAGGCGTGAGGGCGGATGCGCGGGAGATGGGCCGGATACGGTTGAGGGCCCTGTCAACGACCGTGGGTGGAAAACCTCGGTTAAGGAAGAAGGAGGACATGTCAGAGGAACTGTTTTTGAAAGTAGCATCATCGGAACAGATGCGACGGAGGCGAAGGAACTGAGAGAATGGGATGGAGTCCTTACAGGAAGCGGGGTGTGAGGAGCTGTAGTCGAGGTAGCTGTGGGAGTCGGTGGGTTTGTAATGGATATTGGTGGACAGTCTATCACCAGAGATTGAGACAGAGAGGTCAAGGAAGGGAAGGGAAGTGTCAGAGATGGACCACATGAAAATGATGGAGGGGTGGAGATTGGAAGCAAAATTAATAAATTTTTCCAAGTCCCGACGAGAGCATGAAGCTGCACCGAAGTAATCATCGATGTACCGGAGAAAGAGTTGTGGAAGGGGGCCGGAGTAGGACTGGAACAAGGAATGTTCCACATACCCCATAAAGAGACAGGCATAGCTGGGGCCCATGCAGGTACCCATAGCCACACCTTTTATTTGGAGGAAGTGAGAGGAGTTGAAGGAGAAATTGTTCAGTGTGAGAACAAGTTCAGCCAGACGGAGGAGAGTAGTGGTGGATGGGGATTGTTCGGGCCTCTGTTCGAGGAAGAAGCTAAGGGCCCTCAGACCATCCTGGTGGGGGATGGAGGTGTAGAGGGATTGGACGTCCATGGTGAAGAGGAAGCGGTTGGGGCCAGGGAACTGGAAATTGTTGATATGATGTAGGGTGTCAGAGGAATCACGGATGTAGGTGGGAAGGGACTGGACAAGGGGAGAGAGAATGAAGTCAAGATAGCAAGAAATGAGTTCTGTGGGGCAGGAACAGGCTGACATGATCGGTCTGCTGGGACAGTCCTGTTTGTGGATTTTGGGTAGGAGATAGAAGCGGGCCGTCCGAGGTTGGGCAACTATCAGGTTGGAAGCTGTGGGAGGAAGATCTCCAGAGGAGATGAGGTCAGTAACAGTCCTAGAAACAACGGCTTGATGTTCAGTGGTGGGGTCATGGTCCAGGGAGAGGTAGGAGGAAGTGTCTGCGAGTTGACGCTCAGCCTCTGCGAGGTAGAGGTCAGTGCACCAGACAACAACAGCACCACCCTTGTCAGCGGGTTTGATGACAATGTCAGGGTTGGACCTGAGAGAACAGCAAGTTCAGAAGGAGACAGGTTAGAGTGGGTGAGAGAAGCAGAGAAATTGAAATGGCCGATATCACTCTGACAGTTCTCAATGAACTCAATGAAAAGATCAAGAGTGGGTAAGAGGACAGAGGGAGGGCTCCAGGTAGAGGGAGAATATTGGAGGCGGGTAAAAGGATCCATTGTGTGGGCGAGTGTGGGGTAGGGGGGTTGGGGGTGGTGTTAGAAACTCCTGCCCAAAGAAGTGAGCCAGGGTCGAAGGCAATGGAAGACGAGTTCACTGTTGTGACGAGCCTGACATTCATTGAGGTGAGAGCATAAGGGGACGAAACAGTCCTTTACTGACCACAGGTTGTTCAGAGTGGGAACACTGGCTGAAACCTCCTCTCCCAATCCAGGGCTGATGAGGCCAATTGTAGTCCTATTCTCACTGAGGTCAGCAACTCAGCTCAGGCTGGGTTTAAAGACAGGACTGTCCTAAACCGTGGGGCCCAATTACACACACACATCTCGTGTTTTAATAGTGCAGTTGCTCATCAGTGTGGTGAATCTTTGGCTGTCTACTCACAGGACATTAACATTGCACAGGGGCTTTGAAGGGCCTGTTACAAATTTGAGGCCTATAGGAGATACTCTATCAGCTCTTCCATTAAGCAGATGTCCTTTGTCTTTTGGAGAACACTAGTTAAAGGTCAAAGGTGAGCATACGGTGAGACCCAATGCTGTCTCTACTGGATAGTCCGATGTCATATCTTTTGTCTTGAAGGTCTGAGTTAAGAAGAAAGGCTGAAGGAAGGAAAGCAAACCGGAAATGAAGCATTCTCACAATCTGGGACGGATTGTGAACCAACAAAATGGTTTATTCAATATGAAATACATGGTTGAATATCCGCCAGTGATGACCAGTTATTTCTCATCACTCCTTGTAACATCAGAAGAAGATAATAGATGTCTGTACCCTTATTACTGGTTAAACTGGCTGTACAAGTCAGTGATTCTTGAACTAGCAGATACCTTACCTTTGGCCTGTACCTTTATCCTTCAGCTTAGAGCCTCATTTCATAAGCCAGACAGAGAGAGAAAATAAACCTCTCCGCTTCTCCCATTCTTCGAGACTCCAACTAGACGCTATCTTGGGCAGCAAGAGGTTGCAGGTCTCTGGAGGCCTGACTCGGCTCTCTGTATGCAGATTGGCCCACGGCGCTGTCACTCAAAGCCTGAATGAGCAGGGCCCTCCTCCTGGTGTGGGAAAGAGGGCAACTTTCACACGAACGAAAGCAAAATTGTGCAAATGCTGGAAATCTGAAGTGGAAACAGAAAATGCTGAAAACACTCACCAGGCAGTACCTGTGGAGAGAGAACACAAGGGCCTGTGACAGAGTAAAAGGCAGTGGTGAGTAAATAACACTCAACAATATTAAACAATAACCACTCCACCCTTTTTTTGGGATAACAGGTGCTGGTAATGGCTCTGTTGTTGCTATTTACAGCTGTTTTAGACCCACGTGGCCAGCTATCCTGCCTCCAAGCGGAATCTCACTGTTAGGGCACTCACCTATGCAACAAGGTTTTGTCCATTAACTCTGTTTCTCTCTCTCCGCCAATGCTGCCTGACCTGTTGAGTATTTCCAGTTTTATTTACAGTAACTACTTTGTCTAGGAAAAACTCAGCAGGTCTGACAGCATCTGCGGAGAGGGATACAGTTAATGTTTCGAGTCTGTATGACTCTTCATCAGAACTAAGAAATATAGAAATGAGGTGAAATATAAGCTGTTTGAGGGGGGTGGGACAGGTAGAGCTGGTTAGAGGGGCAGTGATAGATGGAGGCAAAGAAGAGATTGCCAAAGATGTCATAGACAAAAGGTCAAAGGGTGTTGACAGTGGTGATATTAGCAAAGGAATGTGCTAATGGGGCCATTAAGGGGAGCAAGCAGGACAAGCTAGTGGCAGATGGCCCTAGTGGGGGTGGGGGGAAGGGATTGAAATGGGCTAAAAGGTGGAGATAAAACAATAGATCAAAATAAACCTAAAAATAGGTGGGAAAAGAAAAATATTTTTTGTTAAAAATTTTATCTCCACTTTTTAGCCCATTTTGATCCCTTCCCCCCACCCCGCCCCCACTAGGGCCATCTGCCACTAGCTTGTCCTGCTTGCTACCCTTAATGTCCCCATTAGCACATCCTTTAGATAATATCACCACTGTCAACACCTCTTTGTCCTTTTGTCTATGACATTTTTGGCAATCTCTTCTTTGCCTCCACCTATCACTGGCTCCCTATCGAGCTCTACCTGTCCCACCCCCCTCAAATAGTTTATATTTCACCTAATTTCTATTTTTCCTTAGTTCTGTTGAAGAGTCATACGGACTCAAAACATTAACTGTGTTCCTCTCCGCAGATGCTGTCAGACCTGCTGAGATTTTCCAGGTATTTTTGTTTTTGTTTTGGATTTCCAGCATCCGCAGTTTTTTGTTTTTAACGACATTGTCTATCTGGTTTACTCTCCCACTGGGTGCATTGAATGAAAATGATTCTTGCATGAAGGGCGTGAACAGCTGGAGGGTATGTTCAGTGGCTTCTCATTGTGTCACTAATGTGAGAAAATGAGGTTTGATGGATTTGTCCAGTGTTCCAATTGATGTGAGACAGCTTGCCTGCTTCAAAAAGCTGAGCCTTTGTGAATCTAAATTCATATCAAAACACAATTTCAATCCAACTTCCTTCCAGGTCAATCTCAAAGTGACTGGGCTGCAAAGTAACAGCAATATTCCAGAGCCAACTTCATGAAGTTTCGATGCAATAAATGTTACTTTAACCCAAATAGCTGACTCAAAGTGAGGCAGACACTCTGTGGGACCAAGGTTGGCCAAGAATTGACACCAATGTCAGGAGTTCCAAAGGGTTCTAGCGGAATGACTCATTCTTAAAAGTCAACTTTCGAATAGAATGCAGCGAGATTCAATGCAGGGTTCTTAATCTGTATAAACTCCCAACAGAAAGTGAGAACACAGGCTGAGTCACTGAAAACTGGTCATGTACCCTACAAGGTGGACACAAAACATCCCATGGTGCCATTTTGAAGAAGCCCTGGTGTCCTGGTCAATATGTAACGCTTAACCAACATAACTGAAACCCAAGTTATTATCTGACTGCTGTTTGGGGGAGTTTGCTGGGTGCAAAATTGGCTGCTGTATTTGCTATCTTACAGCACTGACGATACTTCAGCGCTTCATTGGCTGTAAAGCGCTTTGGGAAGTCCTGATGCTCTCATCAACTCCCCAAACCCGGGCCTGGTCTGCTGGAATACTGATACCTCCCCCGCTCGGGTTGACAATATGAAAGCTTCACTCAAAAACAGAAAATGCTGGAAAAGCTCAGCAGATCTGACAGCCTCTGTGGCGAGAAAGACAGAGTTAACGTTTCGAGTCCGCATGACTCTTCTTCAGAGGAGAGCATGAAAACCTAACTCGCTGCCCATGGAAATTTGCACCAGTGTTTCCACAGCAACCTTACAAAACTAGACACCGCACCCTAACTCTAGATTTATCTCAGTCAAACTCTGCTCCAACCACAAGTGTCTGGATTGGCATGCTTTCTAATTTCAATTGTTTCAGAAAAAGACAAATACTTCAACACTTCTATTTCCAGACGTTTGAAGGCCCCTTTTTAATTTCACCCTGCCCCCACCCAACCTCCACAGGATTACTCACTATTCCACAGCCCAGAGAGCAAGCAGGTCCTGAGTGATCCTTGAAAGTGCCCTTGGAGCAGCCTGGAGCAGGTGACACTCGGCTGAGGTACTCTTTGCCTTGCTGTGTTGAGGCAGTGGCGTTCTCATTGCTTCTCCCCTCCTCCTCCTGAGGATTAGCAATTCAACACTTCAGAAATCATTGGCCCAATTATCATGCTTCCCACCCCAGACTCAGTATGTCCAATGTTCTGGCCTACATATATCCCTCAGCCCACATCACATGTGCAAAATTGCTAGTCATGTTTCCCATATTATGATAGTAACTACCCTTCAAAAGTACTTTGCAATAAGGCTGTGTAGGAGGATGTAAATATAATGGGATAAAGCCGTGTGGGGAGATGGAAAGGGTAAACATCAGCAGACATGATGTTGATGTAATAATGATGTTAGATCACATGACAGAGAAGTAAGAGAGATCTGGAAGAGGAGAGGCCTCAACCTCGTGTAAAGGCCCAAATGTGTAAATAAAGAGTAATAGTTAGAAGAATCTACAAACTCGAGCAGCTTACTTTAGGAGAATAGACATAGGAGGAGCCTGATCTTATCCAACGTCTATATTCGCAGATGTATGCACGCACATACATCCCAGTTGGACTCACTGGATGGAAGCCTGACCCATTCATGCTCCTCCCGAAACCATTGACACCTTTGCAAAGCTCTGAATGAGCATCGAAATTGGTACTTTACTGCTCTGTTTTGCTGATTTTGACTGACCAGTTTATTTACCTGTTGATCCACTGTGAAATCTCGCACTCTACAACCTGGTATTGGAGGGTTTTTCAATTATCGGGTAACGTGATTGGAAGAGGTTTGCTAAAATCTATTCCACTGGGAGTGTGTTTACATTTATAACAATGTCATGAGTTTCTGCAGTGAGGGACTGAGTGCACCACAGACCCACTTCCATCCCGGGGGGTTCAGATTTTGGCTGGCGGAGCATGTTGATTGGCCACTCATTCAGGCATTGAAGAGATCACCTCACCATTTGGCCTTGTTTAAATTTGCCAGGTGAGCTGCAAACTTCCAAGGAGCCGGCGGAGCTGGTGGGAGTGAGCTCGGTGCGTTCTCTGATCAATTCCGGCCTAACCGGCAATTTGCATCTGATTTACACAATTGGATCCTGATTTTCTTATGAAAAGGGACCTATTGCCTGAAGCAGGCGATGGTTTTGGACACCTAGCGGCAGGGTCCTTTTCCAGGGCCAATTACCACCCCATCAGTCTACTCTCCATCATCAGTAAAGTGATGGAAGGGGTCATCAACAGTGCTATCAAGTGGCACTTACTCAGCAATAACCTGCTCACTGATGCCCAGTTTGGGTTTCGCCAGGGCCACTCAGCTCCTGACCTCATTACAACCTTGGATCAAACATAGACAAAAGAGCTGAACTCCTGAGGTGAGGTGAGAGTGACTGCCCTTGACATCAAGGCAGCATTTGACCGAGTGCAGCATCAAGGAGCCCCAGCAAAACTGGAGTCAATGGGAATCAGGGGGGAAACCCTCCACTGGTTGGAGTTAAACTTAGCACAAAGGGAGATGGTTGTGGTTGTTGGAGGTCAGTCATCTCAGTTCCAGGACATCACCGCAGGAGTTCCTCAGGGTAGTGTCCTAGGCCCAACCATCTTCAGCTGCTTCATCAATGATCTTCCTTCCATCATAAGCTCAGAAGTGGGGATGTTCACTGATGATTGCACAATGTTCAGCACCATTCGCGACTCCTCAGATACTGAAGCAGTCCATGTCCAAATGCAGCAAGACCTGGACAATATCCAGACTTGGGCTGACAAGTGGCAAGTAACATTCACACCACACAAGTGCCAGGCAGTGACCATCTCCAACAAGAGAGAATCTAATCATCGCCCCTTGATATTCAATGGCATTACCATCACTGAATCCCCCACTATCAACATCCTGGGGGTTACCATTGACCAGAAACTGAACTGGACTAGCCATATAAATACTGTGGCTACAAGAGCAGGTCAGAGGCTAGGGATCCTGCGATGAGTACCTCACCTCCTGACTCCCCATAGCCTGTCCACCATCTACAAGGCACAAGTCAGCAGTGATGTATTACTCCCCACTTACCTGGATGAGTGCAGCTCCTACAACACTCAAGAAGCTCGACACCATCCAGGACAAAGCAGCCCCACTTGATTGGTACCACATCCACAAACATTCACTCCCTCCACCACCGACGCACAGTAGCAGCAGTGTGTACCATCTACAAGATGCACTGCAGGAACTCACCAAGGCTCCTTCAACAGCACCTTCCAAACCCATGACCACTACCATCTAGAAGGACAAGGGCAGTAGGTAGATGGGAACACCACCACCTGGAAGTTCCCCTCCAAGTCACTCACCATCCTGACTTGGAAATATATCACTGTTCCTTCACTGTCACTGGGTCAAAATCCTGGAACTCCCTCCGTAACAGCATTGTGGGTGTACCTACACCACATGGACTGCAGCGGGTCAAGAAGGCAGCTCACCCCCACCTTCTCAAGGGGCAATTAGGTATGGGCAATAAATGTTGGCCCAGCCAGTGAAGTCCACATCCTGTAAATGAATTTTAAAAAAACAAGCTAGCAGGGTGGACCTTCCCTGGGAGGCACTGGAGCGTCAACCCCAGTGAATGCAGGGAAATCAGGCACTGAGGAATGCACACCTATGATGAAAATAAGCCAATTTACACTTACTTTCCGCTCCCAAACCTTCTAATGAGCCCTGGTATAAGACCAGGAAGATCAACATCTATAGATAAGGAAGGTGGAATACTGATGGGAGAAAATTAGCTTAAAGTAACAACATGTCATCAAAAGAGAACATAATTAGATATCCTGTTTTTCTTTATGCTGAGGAAGGAAACTCAAATTGCTTCATAAATAACATCCCTTAGTCTTGTGCCAATCCCTGTGTAGAGATGCCACATCTGAGACAGATTTCAGAAAGTTATGGGGCTGGCACAGGGTAATAGAGGGTTACAACTCATCATTACTTTTCTCCAATGAGTGGGTAAGAATATGGGCTGTCTAAAATTAAATCAGTGCTTGGTTCCCATTAGTTCCAGGCACTTGGAATAGAAGCTGCAATCACAAAAAGCTAGGAAGCTAATCTTACAGTTTGGAACGATGCCAGACCTACTGTGGTGTCTCCTGTCAGTTTGAACTCTCCAGATATTTGTCCAGCTGAATCCATTCTGCTCCACTCCTTGTTCTCCCTTCCATAGAGCCTTCTGAGATCTCCTCCTCCAACTTTGCCCTCTTAGTTCCCATTGCTCAGTTTCCATCGCCCTATCATTCAGTTGTCTAAACTCTGGAATTCCCTCTCTACACCTCTCCACCTCTCTGCCTCTCTCTCCTCCTTTAAGATGCTCCTTAAAACCTACCTCTTTGACCAAGCTCCAGCCGCCCATCCGAATATCTCCTCATGTGATTCAGTATCAGGTTTTGTTTAATGAAGCTCCTGTGAAGCACTTTGTGATGTTAAAGGCAGGCTCTAAATGCAAGTTATTGTTGTTGTAGATCTGACATTGTGGAACGTGCTGTGCCTCTCCCTTTGATTTCTCAACCCTTCCTCAACATGCCCTATGTACTCTTGTTCCTCAATAAAGACTCCTCGCCACACCTCCCATTCCAACTCAGTCTTCTTCCAGTCCTCAATATGTTACTCCCTCAGCCTTCCCTGTAGCTTGTTCTCTAACCCACTGGGCTTCTCATTATCTATTCACCAAGTTTCTGATCACCTCATGTTCTGTCCCACTTTTTCCAGTCTGAATGGTATTCTGAACTGTGGACCTTGGTTGATCACCTAGATTTCTCAGTCTAGAAACAATACTCCAACAGCAAGATTAAAAGTCCTACATCTAGGGTACAGCTGCAATTATTCACAGGCTGAAATCATCATTTCCATAGTGTCATATTACAGAGAGTCCCACGTCACAAGGGCAAAAGAATTGAAAGCAAGTCAAAATATCCCAGTTCTGATGAAAGATCATCGACCTGAAACTTTAACTCCTGTTCATCACTCTGGCAATGCTGCCTGGTCTGCTGAATATTTCCAGCATTTTCTGTTTTGATTTTATATTAGGAATTTTCTTGGAATGGTTCAAGACCCACTCCTGATGCTCGAGCACAAAATCCCTGCTGATAATCCAGTCCAGTACTGAACGAGTGCTTCACTGTTGGAGGTGTCATTTTCCAGAGGAGATGCTAAACTCAGGTTCTGTCTGTCCTCTCAGGTAGATGCAAAAGATTCTACAGTGCTACTGGAAGAGTGGTGGGGCGTTGGGGGTGGGGTTGTGGGAGCCCTGGCCAATGTAAATCTTTTATCCAACAACACTAAAACAGTTGATGTGGTCATTTATCTCACTTCTCTGTGTGCAATTTGGCTGCTATGCTGCCCAGAAGGGAGGGGTAGCAGTGAGGGGGACAACAGAGAAGAGGCTGAGCTGCCACAGGACTGAGGAGGAGGAGGGTACAGTGCAGGAGAGGTGAGAGAGTGACAGCCCTAGATACTTGACTGACTGTGGTGCCAAGGAACCCTAGTAATCTCCACTGGGGTTGGAGTCACACCTAGCACAAAGGAAGGTGGTTGTGGTTGTTGGTCAATCATCTCAGCTCCAGGACATCACTGCAGGAGTTCCTCAGGGTAGTGTCCTAGGCCCAACCATCTTCAGCTGCTTCATCAATGACCTTCCTCCCATCATAAGGTCAGAAGTGGGGATGTTCGCTGATAATTGCACAATGTTCAGCACCATTTGCAACTCCTCAGATACTGAAGCAGTCCATGTCCAAATGCAGCAAGACCTGGACAACAAGGGACAGAGATGCATTTCACCTGTGCTTAGAACCATGTTGCCAGTTGAGTGTTATTCTATAATGAATGACAGAAGCTAAAACATTGTTACGTTCAGTTAAAACCTATGAACCATCTCAGTAGCTCAGATTTTTCTCAGTCATGAATCCCACACTACCAGTATGGAGCCATCTTTGAAAAAAGTACTGGTCAGAGTTAACAAATAAACAACTGAGTTGCATTTGTATAGTGCCATTCATAACATGAAGGCTTCCCAAAGTTTTTTACAACCAATTAAGTAGAAACTGTTGTGGGAAATTCAGCAGCCAGTTTATGCATAGCAAGCTTCCACAAATAGCGATGAAATTAGTGATCAGTTAACCTGTTTTAGTGATGCTGCTTGTGGGATAAATATTGACCGGACACTGTGGAGAGCTTCCCTGCAGCATAGTGCCATAGGATATTTTGCATTTACCTGAGAGGGCAGGCAGGCCTTCAGTTTAGCATCTCATCCAAAAGACAGCACCTCCAACAGTGCAGCACTCCCTCAGTACTGCACTGGAGTGTCAGCCTGGATTATGTGCCCGTAAAATCCTGTCCACCATCTACAAGGCACAAGTCAGGAGTGTGATGGAATACTCCCCACTTGCCTGGATGAGTGCAGCTCCCACAACACTCAAGAAGCTCGACACCATCCAGGGTAAAGCAGCCCACTTGATTGGCACCACATCCACCATCTTCAACATTCACTGCAGCAGTGTGTGTACCATCTACAAGATGCACTGCAGCCACTCACCAAGGTTCTTTAGACAGCACCTTCCAAGCCCACGACCACTACCATTTAGAAGGACAAGGGCAGCAGACTCATGGGGACACCACCACCTGGAAGTTCCCCTCCAAGTCACTCACCATCCTGACTTGGAAATATATCACTGTTCCTTCACTGTCACTGGGTCAAAATCCTGGAACTCCCTTCCTAACAGCACTGTGGGTGTACCTACACCACATGGACTGCAGCGGTTCAAGAAGGCAGCTCACCCCCACCTTCTCAAGGGGCAATTAGGGATGGGCAATAAATGCTGGCCCAGCCAGCAATGCCCATTGTGAAACAATGAAAAAAAGTCTCAGGAGTGAGGTTTGATCCAAAGACCTTCAAAGTCAGAGAGGAAAATGTCACCACTGAGCTGCAGCTGGTACTGTCTGCGGGTGAGATTACACATTAGGGAAATTATATGTGAAGTAGGAGAGCAGTAAACCTGCATTGTTCTCGATTACCACTCCCTGTGACGTTTCAGATCAAACTCTGCTGCTTTTTCCTTGGAATCGAGCCCAAGCTGAGAAAGCAACATTGCTAACCCAATGTTTAGCATAGTGTCATATCCTGAAATAATTACTAAGCTGGGGAAGTCAGTGAGTTCATCCTTGTATCCCTCAGTCTTACTGTTTAAGTTCACCGCGTTTCATCAGCATTCTGTGAATTACGAACGGACTTGGGGAGACTACTGGCGGGATTTTCTGGCCCTACCCTCCGCTAGGATTATCCGGTCCCGTTGAAGGTCAATGGGCTTTTGGCTGGGCTGCCAAATCAGCTGTAAGCCCCACCATGACAGGGCTGGAAAGTCCCAGCCCATAGCCCCTATTGCTTTCTCCATGGCAATGCATTGGCCAATCAGTTGACCTGCCGACCAATCAGGACCCTTTTCTCCCGTAATATAAATTGTTGCAATCGTTTGAAATTTGGCACTCTTCTGTTTGTCCAAATGAGCCCAAGATGAAAACCTCGGCAGCAGTAATTAGGGAAGCTAATAGAATGTAATAATTTATTGAGAGGGGATTGATTGCGAAAGGAGGGAGGTTATGCTTCAGTTTACAAGGCACTGGTGAGACCACATCTAGAGCATTGTCCACAATATTGGTCACCTTATATAAGGAAGTATTTAAATGTGTTAGAAGCAGTTCAGGAAAGGTTTACTAAACTAATACCAGGAATGGGTGGATTGTCTTATAAGGAAAGGTTGGACAGACTAGGCTTGTATCCAGTGGAGTTTAGAAGAGTGAGAGGCAACTCGATTAAAATATATAAGATCCTGAGGGGTCTTGAGAGGATAAATGTGGAGAGGATGTTTCCTCTTGTGGGAGAATCTACAACTAGGGGTCACTGTTTCAAAATAATAAATCGCCCGTTTAAGACAGAGATGAGATGAATTTTTTTCTCTCAGAGAGTGGTGAGTCTTTGGAACTCTCTTCCTCAAAAGGAGGTAGAACCAGAGTCTTTGAATATTTTTGAGGCTGAGGTAGGTGGATTCTTGATAAGCAAGGGAGTGAAAAGTTATCAGGGGTAGACAGGAAGTTATAGTTAGGTCAACCATGATCTTATTGAAAAACCGAGCATGCTTGAGGGGCCAAGTGACCTACTCCTGCTTCTAATTCATATGTTTGTTTGTCTCTCTTTTCATCAATAATCAAGTTCTTGTCACAATGATGTGACGTGCACATGTGTGATATTAATCTTTAATTTCATTGGCTGATCAGAGATATATTGAACTGCTTTAAAAGGACTTTTAAAAAACAAGCAAACACAATAACCTAAGATGGCTGCTACAAGTCACCTGATGTCTAGTCACAAGTTGACCAGTTTTCTGGAAGGTTCCAATGTGGATTACAATTAAGACATGCCAAGACATACACCTATGGAATTTCACACCAGCTGATGTCAAGAACTACTTCAAAAGATGAACTGAAACTGTGCTCACCCTCACCATTTACATTTCCATAGAGCTACCTTTCAAGTGGAGACATAAAGTCTACCAGGACAATGGCTATTTATAAGGTATCCTTCCTATCTTATCAAGATGGAGGATGGATCATTCAGGAGTTAATGGCTGGCATATACTGCCTCATTACATGTATAGTTATACAGTTCCCCCCTCCACCCCACACACCCTGCACTTCACCCCACCCAACCCTCCCCAGACGTGAATCAATCAATTACTTTCTGAAATAATTATGGGAAAAGAGGTAATGTGACTAGAATAACCATTTTGAATTTTTTTTTATTACAACACATAGGTTGTTTAGCAGGAGCCTAGAAGAAATCTGCCAATTGAGCAATAACTCTATCTCTCTCCCCTCTCTCAAGTTCAAGACCCTATCTCCATTACAGTTTGAAATCCAGCATAGAGATAGAGAATTTCCATTAAATAGAACATTAGGTGAAATATCATCAACTTTTGGAAAAGACAGATTATGTTTAAAAAAGAGACTGTCTCCAGAAATTGCAATTTACATTGGCTTCAACTCCACTGAAATTTCAAGACCACTGTGGAAAAAAATTCTGCTTCCGCCACAAATGCCAGTGAAGGGCTCATAAACAGTGAACTCTTTTTTTTATCTGATATCGTTGAATATCAAAGAGTAACTTCCTACTGTGGAAGTTGTAATTTGCATAGGTGTATATGTGTGTGTGTGTGAGCGCTATCTTTCTATCTTTATGTGGATCGGTTTTTAGCACAATAAAAACTAACCCCTTTATGTTTAAACTTAAGAAAGCCTGTCAGACTGAGTTCCCTGCAATCAGAGCATAAATGGTTAAGCACAGACACTGAATTAATAGCTTCGCCCTTATAAATGAGATAAAACCCTGTTATACTTAATCAAGGAGTGAAAAGAGGGCAAGTCCTGACATGTGTCCTCCCCAGTCATAATATTTGGTTCTACCAAGTGACTGATGATGTTGTATTATATATTCTGAGCAAAGCAGTTAAGCTGATTTTCAGAGGTGTCAGGTAGGTTTAGGGCTACATTTCAGCTGCCTTTCTCATCTGAACAATCCTTCAGGAAGTGGGACATCAACCTTTATTTCTTCAGGTCAATTCTGTGTCTCCTGGGTACTAATTAATTCCAGATCTGTGAACGGCATCAACATGTCAGCTAAGTGCATGTGGCTTCTCAGTCAGACTCAGCTGCAGAAGCAGCTTTCACAGTGGACTTCTCATGACCTGGCTGATTGCCAGGAGCCTGATTTTGGTTATTGGAACTGTCAAAGCGATGACGACAGCATCTTCCATTTACTTTTTAGAATTCTATTCATTCAGGGAATGTGGGCATCACTGTCTAGGCCAGCATTTATTGCCTATTGCCTTTGTTCAGAGGCCCATGTAAGAGTCTTTTTTTTTTGCAAAAATATACTTTATTCATAAAATATCTTCAAGAACATTCCAAACCATTTCAAAATCACCATTACAAAAGTACAATCAGGTTCAACTTTTACAACATGTAACACCAGGTGCATCAGTACAAACAATGAATATTACAATCATTTGCAGACATTCATTTTGAGCTGTACAGCCTGAGGGGCTCTATACTTCCCAACGCCTCGGTGCACTGTGGCAGAAGGGTCTTAGACAGCGACCCTTCCCCATTGCACCGGCTGCCCCAAGCTTTACCAACAATCAACATTGTCATCATTGGACTTTTAATTCCAGGTTCTTATTGAATTCAAATGTCACCTTCATCATTGGACTTTTAATTCCAGGTTCTTATTGAATTCAAATGTCACCTTCTGCTGTGGTGGGATTCAAACCCAGGTCCCCAGAGCAATACCCTGGGTCTCTGGGTTACTAGTCCAGTGACAATCCCACTACACCACCACATGGCACCTTTAACATGGGAAATTGAGCCAAGTGGCATTGCAAAGGCAAAAATGATAGGCTGAGCCACATAAAGAGGTGTGGCCAAATGCTTGATCAAAGAGGTGGGTTTTAAAGGAAGTCTTTAACATTATGCTGGAAGAATTTATCTGCAGATGGTGGTCTCCAGGTGGAAACTGGGTAGAAACATTATCAAAACTTACTTATCAGAGTGAGAGAAAAGTTCCATAGTTCACGAATCAATTCTTACTGCATGAAGACCATGAAAGTTAAAACCCTGTTATACTTAATCAAGGAGTGAAAAGAGGGCAAGTCCTGACATGTGTCCTCCCCAGTCATAATATTTGGTTCTACCAAGTGACTGATGATGTTGTATTATATATTCTGAGCAAAGCAGTTAAGCTGATTTTCAGAGGTGTCAGGTAGGTTTAGGGCTACATTTCAGCTGCCTTTCTCATCTGAACAATCCTTCAGGAAGTGGGACATCAACCTTTATTTCTTCAGGTCAATTCTGTGTGTCCTGGGTACTAATTAATTCCAGATCCTGACAGGTATTCCTGGTGGAAATGGCTTTGTGTTAGGACCATGCCTTGGAGGGTCAGCTCCCAAACTCGCAGCTTCCAATGAAAGTAGGGTCTAGGACACCTGAAGGTGAGCTGGGGGGTGGGGAGGGTTGGGGTGAAGTGCAGGGTGTGATACATGTAGTGGGACAGTATGCTGGATGAATCTGACATGAATAGCATCTGAGATAAAAACAAAAACAAAAAACTGCGGATGCTGGAAATCCAAAACAAAAACAGAATTACCTGGAAAAACTCAGCAGGTCTGGCAGCATCGGTGGAGAAGAAAAGAGTTGACGTTTCGAGTCCTCATGACCCTTCAACAGAACTAGGTGATTCCAAGGAAGGGGTGAAATATAAGCTGGTTTAAGGTGTGTGTGGGGAGGGTGGGAGTGGGGGGAGAGAAGTGGAGGGGGGTGGTGTGGTTGTAGGGACAAGCAAGCAGTGATAGAAGCAGATCACCAAAAGATGTCACAGACAACAGAACAAAAGAACACATAGGTGTTGAAGTTGGTGATATTATCTAAACGAATGTGCTAATTAAGAATGGATGGTAGGGCACTCAAGGTATAGCTCTAGTGGGGGTGGGGGGAGCATAAAAGATTTAAAAATATTTTAAAATATGGAAATAGGTGGGAAAAGAAAAATCTATATAATTTATTGGAAAAAAAGGAAGGGGGAAGAAACAGAAAGGGGGTGGGGATGGAAGAGGGAGTTCAAGACCTAAAGTTGTTGAATTCAATATTCAGTCCGGAAGGCTGTAAAGTGCCTAGTCGGAAGATGAGGTGCTGTTCCTCCAGTTTGCGTTGGGCTTCACTGGAACAATGCAGCAAGCCAAGGACAGACATGTGGGCAAGAGAGCAGGGTGGAGTGTTAAAATGGCAAGCGACAGGGAGGTTTGGGTCATCCTTGCGGACAGACCGCAGGTGTTCTGCAAAGCGGTCGCCCAGTTCACATTTGGTCTCTCCAATGTAGAGGAGATCACATTGGGAGCAACGAATAGAATCTTCAAACGCAAACTGGGCGACTGCTTTGCAGAACACCTGCGGTCTGTCCGCAAGGATGACCCAAACCTCCCTGTCGCTTGCCATTTTAACACTCCACCCTGCTCTCTTGCCCACATGTCTGTCCTTGGCTTGCTGCATTGTTCCAGTGAAGCCCAACGCAAACTGGAGGAACAGCACCTCATCTTCCGACTAGGCACTTTACAGCCTCCTGGACTGAATATTGAATTCAACAACTTTAGGTCTTGAACTCCCTCCTCCATCCCCACCCCCTTTCTGTTTCTTCCCACTTCCTTTTGTTTTTTCCAATAAATTATATAGATTTTTCTTTCCCCACTTATTTCCATTATTTTTAAATATTTTTAAATCTTTTATGCTCCCCCCACCCCCACTAGAGCTATACCTTGAGTGCCCTACCATCCATTCTTAATTAGCACATTCATTTAGATAATATCACCAACTTTAACACCTATGTGTTCTTTTGTTCTGTTGTTTGTGACATCTTTTGATGATCTGCTTCTATCACTGCTTGCTTGTCCCTACAACGACACCAGCCCCCTCCACTTCTCTCTCCCCCACCTCCCCACACACCTTAAACCAGCTGATATTTCACCCCTTCCTTGGATTCACCTAGTTCTGTTGAAGGGTCATGAGGACTCGAAACGTCAACTCTTTTCTTCTCCGCTGATGCTGCCAGACCTGCTGGGTTTTTCCAGGTAATTCTGATTTTGTTATGAATATCATCTGGTCTGTCCCACCTCTAATGACACCATCAGACCAGAAACTGGGGAGAGTTCTTCAACATAACTGTAACCTGAAGCAAAATAAAGGAACGCTGGGGCACTTCTGCATCTGCCGACGTCAACTTCTTCAGGCTCCCTGGTCTCATGGAGATATCATGGCTGAACTCCACACTCACCTCAAGCCAGGAATTTTGAGGTGCAGAAGTCTGGCCAAATGTGACCTCACTGCTCTTTTGCAAGTGGGTCCCATGTGCAATTGATAGGTCTGCAATTCTTTTTTCATTCACAGGATGTGGGTGTCGCTGGCTGGCCCAGCATTTATTGCCCATCCCTAACTGCCCCTTGAGAAGGTGGGGGTGAGCTGCCTTCTTGACCCGCTGCAGTCCATGTGGTGTAGGTACACCCACAGTGCTGTTAGGGAGGGAGTTCCAGGATTTTGTCCCAGTGACAGTGAAGGAACAGTGATATATTTCCAAGTCAGGATGGTGAGTGGCTTGGAGGGGAACTTCCAGCTGGTGGTGTTCCCATCTATCTGCTGTCCTTGTCCTTCTAGATGGTAGTGGTCATGGGTTTGGAAGGTGCTGTCTAAGGAGCCTTGGTGAGTTCCTGCAGTGCATCTTGTAGATGGGACACACTGCTGCTACTGTGCGTTGGTGGTGGAGGGAGTGAATGTTTGTAGATGTGGTGCCAATCAAATGGGCTACTTTGTCCTGGATGGTGTCGAGCTTCTTGAGTGTTGTGGGAGCTGCACTCATCCAGGCAAGTGGAGAGTATTCCATCACACTCCTGACTTGTGCCTTGTAGATGGTGGACAGGCTTTGGGGAGTCAGGAGGTGAGTTACTCACTGCAGGATTCCCAGCCTCTGACCTGCTCTTGTAGCCACAGTATTTATATGGCTGGTCCAGCTCAGTTTCTGGTCAATGGTAACTCCCAGGATGTTGATAGTGGGGGATTCAGTGATGGTAATGCCATTGAATGTCAAGGGGAGATGGTTAGATTCTCTCTTGTTGGAGATAGTCATTGCCTGACACTTGTGTGGCGTGAATGTTACTTGCCACTTGTCAGCTCAAGTCTGGATATTGTCCAGGTCTTGCTGCATTTGGACATGGACTGCTTCAGTATCTGAGGAGTCGCGAATGGTGCTGAACATTGTGCAATCATCAGCGAACATCCCCACT